>NC_053497.1:32182450-32302450 GCF_905171775.1 Rana temporaria | reverse complement strand
GTATATCATAACACAATTTAAACCCATATCAGAACCGTGCATAAATACATAACAATATAATAAAATCACAATTGATAATAAATAAAAACCCTGTTAAAAATGACTTAAACAGTTCAGATCAAACTCTTCATTTAAACCATCCGGCACAAGGGTATGGAGGGAATGGATCCACTTCGATTCTTTCTGGCTAATGGACCTAACCAAATGAGCCCCCCTCCATGGTTTATTATGTTTGTTAATCCCCCAAAAAGTTAGATGTGTAGGGTCATTGTTATGGCCCTCTGCAAATTGCCTACTTACACTTTGTTTGGGGAAACCTTTAATGATGTTTTGGATGTGCTCCTTGATCCGAACCATCAGAGGTCTCTTAGTTCTCCCCACATACTGCAAATTGCAGGTACATTGTAAAACATAGACCACCCCTTCAGTATGGCAACTGATAAAATCTCTGATAGGATAACATACTCCAGTCTTTGTGGCAGTAAACTCCGTTCTTTTAATTTGCGGTTTCTTTGTATGGATTCAAGCAAAACCAATATTTACAGGGAAAAACCCTTTCCCACTAACAGTTCTCCGTTTTTTTTTGTTTGTGTCTTTAGGTGATGTTTTTATTTTTAAATCCCCTGAGGGAGTTTTTTTTTTTTCTTGTTTGATTTTTTTATCTGACTTGTTGAGCTGCTGATTCAGCTTGTGGCACAATTTCTAGACATGAACCTTGGCATGTCATTGGGACCTTATCTGGACGCTGTTGTAGAACAAAAGATTTGGGTACTGGATCCTGCAATAGGTGCTCCTCCTCGGTACACTGTCCTAAGTTTGGAATTGGCTGCGTTGTGAAATACAGATCCAGAGCAGTGGCAAAAGTGGAACCTAGTGCCTTAAAGCGGTGCAAAAGTAATTTACTGTGATGTTTACCCAATAGGTAAGCCTATAATAAGGCTTACCTACAGTTGTGGTCATAAGTTTACATACCCTGGCAGAATTATTATTTTTTTGGCCATTTCTTTGAGAATATGAATGATAACACAACATTTTTTTTCACTCATTGATAATAAATGGCTTCAGCCAAACATTAACCATCAACTGTGTTTTACTCTTTTTTTTTTAAAATCATAACGGCAACAGAAACTACCCAAATGACCCTGATCAAAAGTTTACACACCCTGGTGATTTTGGTCTGATAATATGCACACAAACAGGTTTGAATGACTTTTAAAGGCAACCAGCCTCACTGATCTGCTTGTATTTTAGTGTGTATTTGTAAAAGGTCAATCCAGTGCTGCACTGACATAATTATGGATTCTGAGTCATGGGGAAAGCAAAAGAATTGTCAAAGGATCTGGGGGAAAAGGTAGTTGAACTGTATTACACTGGAAAACTGGAAAGGAAAATAAAAAGATATCTAAGGAATTGAGAATGCCAATCGGCAGTGTTCAAACTCTAATCAAGAAGTGGAAAATGAGGGGTTCTGTTGAAACCAAACCACTGTCGGGTAGACCAATGAAAATTTCAGCCACAACTGCTAGGAAAATTGTTCGGGATGCACAAATAACTTCAGATGAAATACAGGACTCTCTGAAAACATGTGGTTTGGCTGTTTCAAGATGCACAATAAGGAGGCACTTGAAGAAAGATGGGCTGCATGGCCGGGTCGCCAGAAGAAAGCCATTACTACACAAATGCCACAAAGTATCCAGCTTACAATACGCCAAACATCACAGAGCCAAGCCTCAAACCTTCTGGCACAAAGTCATTTGGAGTGATGAGACCAAAATTTAGCTTTTTGGCCATAAACCCTACATTGAAGAGGAGTCAACAGGGCCTATGATGAAACGTACAGGTGGATCACTGATGTTTTTGGGGATGTGTGATCTACAAAGGCAAATTGATGGCAAGATGAATGCAGTATGTTATCAAAAAATACTGGAGGAACATTTGCATTCATCAGCCAGGAAGCTGTGAATGGGACGTACTTGGACATTCCAACATGACAATGATCCAAAACACAAGGCCAAGTTGACCTGTCATTGGCTACAGCAGAATAAAGTGAAGGTTCTGGAGTGGCCACCTCAGTCTCCTGACCTCAATATCATTGAGCCAATCTGGGGAGATCTCAAACATGCAGTTCATGCAAAACTTTACAGGAACTGGAGGCTTTTTGCCAAGAGGAATGGGCAGCTTTACCATCTTGGAAGATAGATTCTTATCCACAAATACCACAAAAGACTTCAAGCTGTCATTGATGGGTATGTAAACTTTTGATCATGGTCATTTGGATAGTTTCTGTTGTCATTATGATTTAAAAAGAGTAAACACAGTTGATTGATAATAAATGGCTTCAGCCAAACACTAACCATGAGTGAAAGAAACGTTTTTGTGTTATTCATATTCTCTGAAAAATGGCCAAGAAGTCATAAATTCTGCCAGGGTATGTAAACTTATGAGCACAACTGTATAGGTACAGTAAATATATTCTAAATGTTCAGACGCACACAATACAGTGCATCCAGAAAGTATTGACAGCGCTTCACTTTTTCCACATTTTGTTATGTTACAGCCTAATTTCAAAATGGATTTTCCTTAAAATTCAACAGACAACACAAAATGACAACATGAAAGAAGTTTGTTTGAAATCCTTGCAAATTTATTATAATAAATGTAAAACAAAAACCAAATCCAATGTACATAAGTATTCACAGCCTTTGCCATGACACTCAAAACTGAGCTCAGGTGCATCCTGTTTCCACTGATTATCCTTGAGATGTTTCTACAACTTGATTGGAGTCCACCTGTGGTAAATTCAGTTAATTGGACATGATTTGGAAAGGCACACACCTGTCTATATAAGGTCCTATAGTTAACGGTGCATGTCAGAGCACAAACCAAGCCATGAATTCCAAGGAATTGTCTGTAGACCTCCGAGGCACAGATCAGGGGAAGGGTACAGAAACATTTCTGCAGCATTGAAGGTCCCAATGAGCACAGTGGCCTCCATCTGTTAAAGGAAGGAGTTTGGAACCACCAGGACTCTTCCTGGAGCGGGCCCCTTGGCCAAACTTGGCGATTTGGGGGAGAAGGGCAGATAGTCGCTCTTGACAGAGCTCCAGCATTTCTCTGTGGAAAGAGGAGAACCTTCCAGAAGAATGGCCATCTCTGCAGCACTCCAGCAATCAGGCCGTATGGTAGAGTGTCCAGACATAAGCCACTCCTCAGTAAAAGGCACATGACATCCGGCTTGGAGTTTTGCCAAAAGGCACCTTAAGGACTTTCAGACCACGAGAAACAAAATTCTCTGATCTGATGAAACAAAGATTGAACTCTTTGGCCTGAATGGCAAGCACCATGGATTAAACCAGGCACCGCTCATCACCTGGCCAATATAATCCCTACAGTGAGACATGGTGGTGGCAGCAGCATGCTGTGGAGATGTTTTTTAGTGGCAGGAACTGAGAGACTAGTCAGGATCAAGGGAAAGATGAATGCAGCAATGTACAGAGACATCCTTGTTGAAAACCTGCTCCAGAATGCTCTGGACCTCAGACTCGGGCGAAGGTTCATCTTCAAACAGGACAAGCACACAGCCAAGATAACAAAAGAAGGGCTTTGGGACAACTTTATGAATGTCCTTGAGTAGCCCAGCCAGAGCCCAGACTTGAACCTGATTTGAACATAAATGGAAAAACAAAAACGGAACCATAAAAATGCAAGATATTCAAAAAGATACCTTTTTTATGTAACTTGCACACTCACTAAATTAGATTAGAAGTGGGTCTCTGGCCACATAACAATGCATAAAGAAATGAGGCAGACCATAAAGACTGCCCAAACGACCATAAACATGAGCCACCAGGGTATATTAACAAATTTAGGACCAACGCCGGGATACAAAATTACAACAAATCCTTTATTGAAAGCACAAAGAATAGTAATTTTAAATATAAATGCATGATGGGAACCGCCCAACATAACCCATAAACAGAGAGACTATGTTGTCGTCAAAGAATGTGCACCAGATGCCACACTTGGAACCCAATCATTCTAAGCATATAGCATGATCCATATAGACTATTAGGGAGCTGGGGGATATGTTGTTACACCTCCTGGGATATCAAACAGATACTGCAGCAGGGTGTGAGGATAGAGTAGTACAGCCCACTGACCCATAAATCAGGGTCACCGTGGGTCTGGAAATACTAACATTGCTGCAGACCTAACAGTTTAAAGTCCCCGGTTGAAATGTGCCTAAAGTATAGAAACTAAGTACTCGACATTAGAAACCACTGACCACTCCTGGGATAACTGAATAAATGCAAATGACAAAAGTCTGTTGGACAGTTCCCAGTTGAAAGCGTATGGTATAGGGTCTGTAGTATCCACTGCCGGTGTCCATGCAAGAGTGACCTAGTTGTAAATAAGTTCATAGAACCTCCTGAATAGTCACTATTCAAATGGGTATAATGCAACGCAGTAAGCAGGGGAAAAGTGAATAGCCTACAGCTTGACAGGACCAGCGAATTGGTAGTAGGTCTTGGCACCCAGCCACAGATGGATGGCAAAGCAGAGGAAAAGTGCAAGGAGCAAGCAAAGTCAATAGCGCATAATTCTCATAGGCATCAGTCCACATGGGTCCACACTCAACCTCAAGTCTTCAAAAAGCACTAGCCACTCATCAGCCTGTGGGAGACCTGGCCTCTAAGGTCACAACGGGAACATGTCAGGTGTAGTGGAATCAAATCTGGTCCTTGGCCGGTCTCTGCGATGTCCTAGTGTGCCGTTAGAATCATCCCCCGCTATGGCTGCCTGCCATGGCTAGTGATACCTCCGCTAAACATCGCTGAAGAGATCTGAAAGTGGCTGTGCACCAACGCTCCCCTTCCAACCTGATGGAGCCCGGGAGGTCCTGCAAAGAAGAATGGGAGAAACTGCCCAAAAATAGGTGTGCCAAGCTTGTAGCATTATACTCGGAAAGACTTGAGGCTGTAATTGGTGCCAGAGGAGTGAAGAATGTAGAAAGGGAGACATTTGACAACTTGTCATGTGTTATGTCAGTAGTGTCTTCTCTTCCCAGGCGCTTCATTCCCAATATTCAAGACTTAGGCTTCCTTCAATAATGTGAAGTTTATTCTTCAAGATAGACAAGCAAAAGACAATGCTTACATGACAGCTGGTAACACATGGTAGGATGTTTCAGAAAGAGGAATCAGATGGTATGATGGTACATCTTTCTGCTGGGCGGGCTTCCTACCCCCATTTTCCTGCAGGGTCAGGTGACCCCCAATTTCCTTGGCTAGCTACTCAAACCACATGGATTCTTATACTGTTCTTAAAGCAAAGCTAAGCATAATTTTACATTTAGAATAGCTCCAAGGAAGGTGGTGATGCTACTGTCACAAACGTAACACCCACTCGTGTATATTAAGTAACATAACTCCACCCATTGTCTTGACGTAGATCTTAAAAAATAGATGTAATGTGCAGCAACTGACCTTCCTCTTATCCTCCGCAACCTTCAAAATTAACATGTTTAACTAGTGATTCCAGAAACTTTTATCACATAAAATAGTAATAAATTCCAAATCTAACAAGGAGCTTCAACAAAGTATTGAGCAAAGGCTGTGAATACTTATGTACATTGGTTTTATTTTATTTTTTATAAATTTGCAAGATTTCAAGTAAACTTCTTTCACTTTGTCATTATTATGGGGTATTTGTAGAATTTTGAGGAATAAGGCTGTAACATTAAATTTGGAAAAGGTGAAGCGCTGTGAATACTTTCCAGATGCATTGTACAGACACACACTATAATTTATTTTTTTGCAGTATAGCAACTTGACCCACTGCACTGCCTAGAAATGTGCTGAAAATCTTTTTGAAAAGGGTTATAAAAATTGTAAATTATTGGCTCTATTGACTGCAAACCCTACACTCCCATGGTTATACCTTGTTTTTACTTCACTGAGGGTGCTCTCCAGACCTCGGTTGGGTGAGTTTCTCCATGCATTTGTGGAATTTTCAAATCTTTGGACCGGTAAAGCGTTGATCTGATGTTTCACAGCGGGTGATCGCGGGACTCCAGGTCAGGGGGGGGAGGTCCTGTGTAAGTTCACCTTACATATTTTCTGTAAAGTTGAACTAACACTTTAATCAAATGTTGAATGCCTGGAGAAACCTCCCTCTTTCGTTGATCGGGTATTTATCTGGTCAAAATGAAGTTCCTTCCGCTATTGTTAAACTGAACATTATATGGAATTCTGTGTGGATTCCTAAAGCCGTCTTTCACTCCTTCCATAGGCTTGTTTCTGGGTTTCTTTGGCAGGGAAAGAACTTATCTCTTAGGATGGCTTGGCCACTACTAGGGCCATACGTACTCTGCTTATCCTATTGTACTATGCAAGGAAACTTATCCTTTCATGGAAAAGGGCCTCAGCCCCGACATTGGCAGCTTGGAAGGCTTTAGTTAACAGGGCCCATCCCTTATATATAAAGCAACTTACTCTAGTAGAGGAGTACCTGATAAGTTTGATGGGGGGGATGGTTTGAGTTGAATCTCCTCAGTCTGATTATTTGCGTTCTTCAAATGTTTGCAGTGACTGACAATTTATTTGACTTTTGCATGTTGTTTTGCTATACTCTAGATCAATAGTTCTCAAATTCTGGCCTCAGGACCCAAAAAAGTCCATCCTCGTAGCTGTAGGTGTTGTAGAAAAACGAAACCTCAAATTTCATAACGGAAGCACTGAAATCAAACCTCCTTATTTTGTATTACATGCTGTTCATACTCTGTCACTATGAGATTTGGTTTCTGTATTCTACAAAAAAACTTGGCTGATACTGCTGCTCTCTATCTCCACCTTCTGTCCATGTCACCAATTCAGCTGAGGATTTTGCAGCTGTGGTGGCAGCTCTGCATATGCTCTGTTTTCAGTGAGTTTCTATGCTGAGCATTTCCTTCCTATCACATCTGAGCAGCCCATGTGACTATAGATTCACGCATGTGGGCGTGTACACAGTGGTAAATGACAGCCCACTCCTTCCCTCCTCCTCCATGCCCACTAACCAGCTATAAACAAAGGGGTCAGGATATTATATGTAGATTGATGGAGGCTTCACCTCCCTCATTTAAAGACAGAGGCTGGAGGGGTGTGACATCTTTGTGAATAGTAGAAATTCGTCCACATCACGTCATTGCCAAAAAATAATAGATTTGATTTCAATATATATTTGTATGACAATTTAAAACTGTTTGCATTTACTCTGTATTCCAAATGTTGTTTTGTGTGGTGTTGTGTGATGTGACCAGCAGCAGAGAACTAGAAGCTGTGTATCGAATTAGGATGTTTTTTAATAAAATAATTAGTGCCATCATCCACATACAGAAATAGAAGGGACAATTTAAATAGTGTGTGTAACAGAATGACCCATGACACCCAGAGACTTTTGAAGAATGTGGGGTACTCCTGTGCCAGCGTCACTAATAACTCTTGGGTCTAGGTTCACCCTGTGCCCCTTTTGGGCATAGGGTGACTGAGAACTGATATCTTGGATTACATGAGATGGGACATTAATGATAATTCATATATTGCAGGATATCTTGAGATATTACAAGTTGTTAAAGTCTGACTCCAAATGGAGTGTTTTCATTCAATGGGGGGACACATGCCTTTTGAGGTGGTAATTGGGTCTGCTCCAAGACCTTTCATTATGTATGCTAATAACACTGTTTGTGTGAAGATGCTATTGATGATAGATATGTGTTGTGAGTTAGCAGTCTAAAGGTCAGATGTCGTCTTTCAGGGGTAGGGAAAGTCAATTATGTTTAGTAAAGGAATGTGTTTGTGTGAAAAGTCTATTGATGATACTATGTGATAGGAATAACAGGTGAGGGGAACTTGTCAAGCTGTAGTAATTAACCCCTCTAAATGCGGAGACGGGACGTCTAGGGGATGACTAATTAATCAACTCAACTGAATGTCATTGTCTAAGAGAGTGTGTATTGAAGTGCCGTGTGGGTGGAGTTGATTCATTGTTCACTTGGGTTCTAAAACTGTATATAAGAGAGATAACCATTAAAGATTCATTCATACATTTTGAAACCAGAGAACAGAGCTGTGCGTGTCTCGTTCATTCTGGGAAATGGGATGGATCGTGTCTGCTAGATTGTGGAGTGTCAGATAAGCTGTCGTGGGGCGATGGAATGGGAATATCGTAAACGGTGGTGACCGTTAGTGTGTTTAGTATCACTTTAACCACTTGCTCTCGGAATGATTTACCACCTTCATGACCAGGCCATTTTTTGCGATACGGCTCTACAATTGCGCGGTCAAAACAAATTTCAGGTCGGCTCCCGCCCTGCCGTAGTATGTGGGCGGTCGTGAACTGGTTAAGAATTACTTCACAGTACAAGCATCTAAAGAGCTCCGCAATGGCTTGTTTTGAAGCTGTGTTACTGCTTGTTGATGATATGTAAATCATTTGTTTGTTGTCTGAGCACAGATTTACTTTTATAAATGGTTCATTAAGTAAATGGTGTAAGTTCAGGATATTTAGTCCCTTTCTTCTTGTGTAGATTTCCACGGCTGGCTCATCCACGTGCTCCTCAAACTGCACCCAGGTTATCTGAAGCTGTGAACCGCCCATCTATCTTGAAGCAAGACGACCTGAAAGAATTTGATGAGCTGGATCAAGAGACGGACGACGGATGGGCAGGTGATTAACTGGTCACTGGTATCTTACTCTGCATCAAGTAATCTCCTTTCCCATTGGAGTGATTCATTGATTGTCTTCAATCCTCCAGGGGCTCATGAAGAGGTAGACTATACTGAAAAGCTGAAATTCAGCGATGATGAGGATGGGAAGGATACAGACACAGAAGAAAAGAGGTGCATAGCTCATGGCTTTCCAAGCTACATGTTGTTGTTTTTTTGTTTTTTAAAACCTTGGAGAATTTACTAAAACCGAAGAAGAATCTGGAGCGGCTGTGCATGGTAATCAATTGGCTTCTATCTTCAGCTTATTCAGTTAAGCTTTGAAAGTGAACGGTAGAAGCTGGTTGGTTGCCATGCACAGCTTCTCCTGATGCTGGCTGTTCCAGTCTTGGAGCCAGTTCACACCATATGTAGTCCTGTGTGTTTTTTTTTTTTTTTTTTTTCTGCATCAAAAACACATTGAAAGGTTATATAGTTTGCAATGGCACCTGTCTGGTCAGTTCCAAGGCGTTCCTGTTACAGAAAAATAGAACATGTTGCATTTTTCCTGCACTGGACTGTACTGGAACACGGTAAAACATAAAAAAATGGACTGGACCCAATACAGTGAGGGGAAAAAATAATAATCTGGAATCGCATAAAAAAAAGCAATAAAAACGCACCGGAATGCATTAGCACTCATGACGAAACGCATCCGGAACGGAGCTGGAGTGCATTTTTGTAGTGTGAACTGGCCCTTAGGCCTCCTTCACACCATATGCGCAGAAGACCTGATGGGAAAAAATGCACAGATTTCACTTGCAGAGATACGGGTTTACATCAGTCTTCATGTGCGTTTCAGTGCGCTTTATAGACGTTGCAGATTCCATAATACTAGTGTTGTTTTGTGAACAGGGCACATAGAGAACAATTGTTTTCCTTGTGCCCTTGCACAACGCATGTAGAAAAACTCGCGTCTGCACACTGGTGTGAATGAGGCCTTAGTGAGTTCCCTTCCTCGTTTGATTTAGGTAGTGATTTTGTTCTGTCCTCTGATCTTCATGCTATGATTCTTCCATTGTATCCATAGGGAGACTCCGGTCCCTACTGATAAGCCATCTGTGCCCCCTCCTCAGAAAGTTGTGGAGACCTCTGATACAAGGAAGGCCTCACCCACAGAGGAGAAGCCTCCACAAGTCAAAGCTGCATGGACAGAGGTGCCTCGAGCTTCGGAGCCCTTGCCAGCACCTTCTGCCATTGTTCCTCCTCCTCCTACTCAAAAGGGGTCATCTGCACATCGAGGTCCACCACCAGAGCACAAGGTTAGTCTTTGTTGTATATAGAAAACTTCTAAGGATCCACTCCAATAATCATTTTTTTTAATATACTGATATTTGAAAGGTCATCCGCCCTAATCTATAAAAAGGAAATGCTTGACTTATTGCATTTTTTTTTCTTTTGTTTTGTTTTTTATGACTATGAATTTTTTTTGAACACTTGCTGCATTACCCTTCAGTGCAGGACAAATGAAAAGGGTCACTTAACTTTTTGCCTGAAAGCCGGAGTACTTAGAAAAGCATATCTGTGTTTAGAAATTTGTCCTTTTGTACAGAATGCTATGCTGAGAGTTCACAATGGATTAAAGTAGAATTAAAGTCCACTGCCAGCAGTCAGGAATTTTGCCATATTGTAAAGCACAGCGTTATTGAATAATTTGTCAGACTTGCCTGCCAAAGGGACCCATCCAGCCAGGGGCGGACTGACAACTCATGGGGCCCCCGGGCAATAGGAGATTATAGGCCCCCAGGCAATATATTATGGGGCCACACAGTACACACACACACACACACACACACACACACACACACACACACACACACACACACACACATACAAACCGTATACACACACAGTATACATACACACAGAATACACATTCACACTGAAAAGGTACTGGAGAGGCGTGGCAGCTATAATCTTGTGATTTTTTGTTTTTTAAAACAGATTTTTACATACTGTCCCTGGTTTTTCTGAGGCTGGCAACCCTGATGGGGCCCCCTAGTGGCATGGGGCCCTCAGGCAGTGCCAGAATGGTCAGTCCGCCCCTGCATCCAGCTCTACAACATTCATGATGTTCTTAATCACTCTGTCACTACTGCTTCTTCACCATATTTTGCTGGTATAAGATGGTGCAACGTCTAACACTTGGCAGATTCTGGGATTGTACACTTGGCTGCGCATGCAATGCATGAACTGACAAGAAGTTGGTTAACCGCTTCCCGCTCGGCCTATAGCAGAATGACAGCCGAGCGGTGGTTCGTTTATTCTGACTGGGCGTCAGATGACGTCCAGCAGCATAACATCCGCCGCGTGCCCGTGGAGGCATGCATTGTGGCGATAGGAGGCGGAGGTTCTTTACCACGTGATCAACCATGTCCAATCACGGGCTGATCACGATGTAAACGGGAAGAGCCGTTGATCGGCTTTTCCTCCCTCACATCTCACAGACACGAGTAGAGGAGAGTCCTGCTCTCCTGACAGGGGGGCTCTATGGTGATTGTTTATCAGCACAGACCCCCCCCCCCCCCCCCCCCCCTCGGATGGATTTTTTTTTTTTGGTATTGGCAAAAAATAAAAACCGCAGATGTGATCAAATACCACCGAAAGAGAGCTCAATTGTGGGAACAAAATGATAAAAATTCTGTTTGTATACAGTATAGCATGACCGCGCAATTGTCATTTAAACAGCGACAGCGCTGAAAGATGAAAATTTGCCTGGGCAGGAAGGGGGTGTAAGTGCCTGGTATTGATAATGATGGGTGTTTTTCAGAAAGAACTGATGGTGCAGGAAGACACAGAGGGAAGTGCTGGCGTATTGGTGGGTGAATGGTGCATTGGAACTTTTTTGTTTTGTGTGTCTGTTTTATTTTTTTTGTTTGTTTTTCAGCAGAGAGATGGAGGGAATGTTTTTTTGTTTTTGTTTTTTTATTCTGAATTCTCGCTGCAGTCCTGCTTTAAAGAGGTTGGAAAGGCAGAAGGTTTATGCATTAAGATAAAAAGCCTTCTGTGTGCAGCAGCCTCTCTCGTTTTCCGTAATACTTACCTGAACCCCATCTCTATCCAACGATGTTGCAGGAGACACTTGGATGGCAGAGACTCTCCCTCCTCATTGGCTGAGATGGCAGCGTGGCACCATTGGCTTCCACTGTAAATCAAATTCAGTGAGCCAATGAGGAGAGAGAGTGGGTGGGGCCAGCCACGGTACTGTGTCTGAATGGATACAGGGAGCTTCTGCTTGGCTCGGCTGCCCCCATGGCAAGCTGCTTGCTGTGGGGCCACTGAACAGGAGGGAGGGGCCAGGAGAGCCGAAAAGGGACCTGGGAAGAGGAGCATCAAGGCTGCTCTGTGCAAAACCTCTTCACAGAGCAGGTAAGTATAACATGTTTGTTATTTTTACCAACAAAAATACTTTACAATCACTTTTTAAATTGGAACTAAGGCTCCATTCATGCTATGACTATCCGTGTTTCAGGCAGAATCGCCGAAACTCTGCCCGTGATTCGCAAAAGCGGCAAATCAGAGATGCCCTTGCAGTCCCTGTTACTTTGAATTGCACCCAAATTGGGGCGTGATTTTACTGCGATTGTCGCCCAATGAATTGTGGTAAAATCGCACAAACATGATGGCGTGACACCTGTCGCCCAAAAGAAGTGGCACCTACAATTTGCCACTTAACGGGAAAGTAATGGGGATCGCAAAAGGTGTCCTGCAATTTGTGCCGTTTCCGAATAACGGGCAGAATCGTGGTGATTTTGCCCACAAAACGGAACGCCATGGTGTGAATAGAGCCTAAACCTTTAAGAATAAAATTTGCAAACTGGGTAGCTTTTTATTGTAGAAGAGATATGCTATGTCTCCTCTGAAATTAAACATACTTACCTGCCTGCTCGCAATTTTTTTTTGAGTGTATGCGGAGCTGCGCATGTGCAGCTCAGCATACATTCTCTGCAGGGTGCCAGTGTGCCAGAATAAGTGACTCCCGTGTGCATGAACAGGAGTCATGTCATCTCTGTCGAGCAATCAGGAGGCCAATAACCCAGCACTTGGAAGAAGTTTGGGGAGAAGATATCAGCAGCCAGCGAGGGATCCAATGATTGCTGGAACAGACGTGAGTATTCTGCTGATTTTAGTTCCACTTTAAAGTGGTTGTAAAGGCACAAGGTTATGTGTACAACAGCCCCCCAATACTTACCTGAGCCCTCTATCGATCCAGCGATGTCCACGAGAGCCTTGGGAGCCATTGGCTCCTGCTGCTTTCAATCACAGCCAGTGAGCCAATCAAGAGACAGAGAGGGTGGGCCAGGTCTTGGCTTGTGTGTGAATGGGTTGAGAGAGCACCTGCTTGGGTGCCCCCACTACCCGGCAGGAGGAAAGAGCCAGGAGCGCCGGCGGGGGACCTGGGCTGCTTTGTGCAAAACCACTACACAGATCAGGTAAGTTACATAACATGTTTGTTAAAAAAAAGAAAAGAAAACCAAGGCTTTAATATCGCTTTAAGGATAGACACAATTTTTTAATACCCTAAGGCAGGGATAGGCAATTAGCGGACCTCCAGCTGTTGCAGAACTACAAGTCCCATGAGGCATAGCAAGACTCAGACAGCCACAAGAATGACACCCAGAAACAGAGGCATGATGGGACTTGTAGTTTTGCAACATCTGGAGGTCCGCTAATTGCATATCCCTGCCCTAAGGATTACATTTTTCTACCACTGGATAAAATTGGAGCAGTGTCTGCCCCCCCTATCTACCTATCCATCTCGTAGTAGCTTTGCATTAATTTATGTTTTTTCCCCACTTTAAGGAAAAGCCGTTGACGCCCTCAGTAGCACCTGTAGAAGATGAGGATGAAGCATGGCGTCAGCGCAGAAAGCAGTCCTCCTCTGAGATCTCCCAAGCAGTGGAGCGTGCTCGTAGGAGGAGAGAAGAGGAGGAGCGCAGAATGGAGGAAGAGAGAAGAGCGGCTTGCGCTGAGAAACTCAAGCGTTTAGACATGAAACGCAGACCTGCACCAGAAGAGGCTGAGCTGGCAGGAAGAAGTGAGGCCAGTGAGGTGCCGGAGCCTCCAGCTCAGAATGCCCCTGGTATGTCATATTAGATGAGCCATGTGTGGACAGAATTAGTGTAGGAAGAAAAATGCCTAAAGAGCAATTAGCAATTAACTTGACTGAAATTTGGGCATTTGGAACTGTCTTGCACATGCCTGCAAACATTGTAATAGTGCGCTAGGAACCTCCAAAGCTGGGTGCCTACTAGCTATGTCAAGAGTAAGTTAGTTTTCTTCTTCATCTCCCTGTTGTCCTATTGATGCAATGGGCTGCCTCAATGGCCAGGTAAGTGTGGGAGGGAGTGATGACCCCATTCTGGCAAATTTGCAACCACCACAAATTTGCCACTACGTTCTACTGTTAGTCTTGCACAGCTGTACAGATTAATCTCTTGTATTTAAATTGCTTACTTTGAAATCTACTGCACACTGTGAGCTTTATGGTTTTGCTTTAGAGGCTGCAACAAGTCAAGTAGAGCCCACCTCGTTCCTTGGCTAGAGGATGGTCTAGCATCTTCTGGTTCTTTCCTCCCTAGATCTTTTTCAGTCATTGGATTCCAGTTCTTTCAGTCCAGGAGGCTTATCAGGCTGCATGAAAATGTAACCTACCTTAGATTGCTCACTCATACACACTGACATCCACCTATCAAGACATTTTTATATTTGCATAACTCTTTCCAAGAGCCACCCATTACTTCCGCACTTAATATATATATATATTATTTTTTTTTCACTGTCACTTAAAAACATACTTCACTTTTTTTGCTGTCAGAAGGAATGTAAACATCCCCTACACAGGTACTTTTTATGGGAGAGACCTGGGTCCTATGACCCCAGATCCCTTCTCTGCACTTAGTGCTACTAAACCCACAACCGTAAAATTAGTCTGTATATGCAGTAAACCCCTGTTTTTAACGCATACAGTTTGACAGGTTAATTGGTTGTTTGCAAGCTGGTCGGTAAATAGGCTTGGGTTTTTCCTGGGCATTCCCCAGGCTTTTGTTCTATATCCAGTAAAGCATTTTTGTAACACTCAGTGTGGAACCTAAGGGGTTAATCCTCTGCATTGTGTAAAAAGGCTATTCGATCCTGTCTTCTGATCCTCACCTTCTTCCACTCCAAAAAAAAAGAACCTGATTTTTACAGAGTCTTTGAAGTCAGGCTGCACATAAATAATTGTATTTCCATGTTTTGTGGGAGACCCGATATAGTGAATGCAGGGTCCTGGGTTTAGAAACACATTTTTAAAGCATTTGATCACACCAAGATCGGTGTGATTGAATGTTTTTGATTTTTAAAAATGGCACCATTTACATCTGGGTAAACCAGAAGTCCTGTCAGGCCATCGCTTTCAGGTTAACACATAACATGGCACCGATCCGAACAAAGCTGATCCGGGACTCTTGGTGGGACGAGAGATTGTGGCAAGAGGGGCTGAAGTCCCCTCCTGCTTCTTGTAGAAGCAATCCTGCAGCCGTTGACTCCAAAAAGGAAAAAATAAATAAAAATGTTACCGGGATTCTGCCTGTATCTTGAGGTCCAGTGACGTACCAGGTGCGTGACAGGATGGCTATTGGATAGTCACGGTAGCCAAATGAGGACATTCTTTCACCTGTTTCAAACTTAGCAGTGGTTTTTTTTTGTCAGTATTTACAATATGATCTATTTACAATATATAAAATGACTTCTGATTGTCTTTTCAGTGGTGGAACCAGCGGCAGCTCCTGAGCCTCCGCCTCAGCCCACAGTAGCTCAGCCACCAGCTGAAGTTCCCCAGGTGAAAGCTGAACCAAGCCCACCTCCCCGACCAGAGCCCAAACAAGAGCCGGCACCAGCTGTGAGCCGCCCGCCATCTACTGGACCTTCCCAGGGAGGATACAACAAGTTTCAGAAGAGTCTGCCACCTCGCTTCCAACGTCAGCAGCAGGTAATAAGAGAAGAAATGGAAAGTGCATACAGAAGGTCCTTTCAAAGTATCCGTTATTAAAGGGTCCCTTTTCCCCCTTCTCCCTGCTGCACATTATTGTGCCTCTTTGTCGGAGGAATCCCCTATGAAGTCAGCAGAGAGGGTTTGTCCCGCTCAGAGTGCAGACAACTTAAGGCAGGCTTGGGCAAATTATGGCCACATCTGACCCCTTGGCTGTCCCTGTTCAGCTCTTGTTGCCTCCACTGTCAGCATGCCTCTCTGAGCCTATCGTCTTCCTCATGGAGAAAGCAGACCGGATCAGGGAGGCATGCTGACAGATGTCTTGGAAGGAGAGAGCCTGAAGAGCTGATTGGTACAACAGTAAGCTTCGGTTCTGGTGGAGAGTGTTGCCTAGGAGACATCCCAACGCTTTCCCACCACTCTGCTACCTGGCCAAGTTCTTCCTGTGTTGGCACCTGCATGCCGCAAGCTCCAGGAACCATGCACCTGTTCATCACTGCAGGTCAGGATCTGCAGAAATCCCGGTGGTGCTGATATCAGACTTTCTCCTTCCAAACACAGTGCTTTCCAGAGAGCATTTGGTGCCTCCTCACCACCTGAATTAACCCTATAATGCTGCACTACTGCACGGCATTAGTGCATTGCACATGGTTGCAGCGCTGCCCTATTGCACTCAGTGGGCTGCTTGTCAAACTTTGCAGCCTGAGTTAAAAATGCTGTGACATGTCAGCAGCCCTGTAAATATATTCGCCAGCACACCGAGGATCGTTAAAAAAACGTCAACATTTTTTATTGAAGAGAAACCATCACACAAAAAAAAGCCGCACAGGACCTCTTCGTCAGGCAAGTGACGAAGAGGTCATCACTTGCCTGATGAAGAGGTCCTGTGCGACTTCGAAACGTTGCTTTTTTTTGTGATGGTTTCTCTGCAATAAAAAAAATTTGGACGTTTTTTAATGATCCTCGGTGTGCTGGCGAATATATTTACATGATTGCTTTTCCAGTTCCCAGCTTGTGATCGCTTCAGCACCCTCTTCTCTTATTGGCCGTTCTCCAGGAAGGTGTGCAATTTGAATATTTATTGAGAATGTCAGCAGCCCTGTCTGGCTGTTGTACACTTTAGATGGGCGATCGAGGGCTTTAAAACTGCAGCACAGCCGCCTGAACTATTTCATGAACTGTTGTACCTAATATTGCTAGCACCAGGTGTTTGTGTTCTTTATCTTTTGTGTACTTGCAGACCTTCCCAGGTCCCAAATTAATATTGAGCAGAAAAAAGTTTGGCCCAACACAACAGTCCCAGTTTCTCACATGGCCCCTTGGGGGGAAAATGCATTTCCCAACCCCACCCGAAGGGGTTGAATTTGTTCCTTAGAGGGCCACAGTAACTCAGAAAGAATAAGCACCTTGACATACCAGTTGTATATTTTATAGAAATTTAGAAAATGGTGGATGAGAGGAAGGAACCTTCTAAAGTGTCTGGTACCACTCCTAAGAGAAAATCTGCACAAAAAAAATGAGCTTGTAAGACCGCTGCGCAAATACGGTGCAACAGAAAGTATTGCAATGACTGCCATTTTATTCTCTAGGGTGTTAGAATAAAAAATATATATATTGTTTGGGTGCTTCAATTGGAGGGAAGAAGATGGCAGTGAAAACACTGGGGAATACCATTAGCATTGGTGGTTTACTTGTCATGCCAACGGCCACCACAAGATGGCGCCAGTTCACAGAAGGAAGCATAGGACTGCAGAAGGCCGCAAAGCCACGGCCTCAATTACCGGCTGGCACGGATCGACGCGATCGCGCTGTGGGGGCGTACGGAGACACAGGATGGGGTATCCTATGTCTCTGTGCGCTCCCCCGCCACGGCATTTCCGGTCTTCTGCAGGCCTATGCTTCCTTCCCCAAGCGCCATGTCGCTAATTATAGTCGCAATTTTGTCGAACCTTGATGCAGTTCTTGTCAATAAATATTTGCTCCCAGTCTTGGTACTACAGTACAGGAAATTGCAAATGGCTGCTATCGAGGTAGATTGTGATACTTGTACTAGTTGCATTTAAAAAATAAAATGTTTACTAACAAGTAGCATTACATAAGTGTAGTCTGCTTTCTGATTGTTGTATTTTATGTGTATTAGGAGCAGCTGATGAAGCAATGGCACCAGAACAGAGTGCCCACACCTCCTTCCCCTGCTGGACCGCCTCCATCACAACCTCTGTCAGCAGCTGCAGCACAGCCTCCGCAGAAAGCGCTCTATGGAGGAGGGTCTATGGGAAGGACCACTCCTGTGGCCACCCCACAACCACAAGCACCTGCCCCCCTGCCACCGCCTCATGTCAGCTATGACCCTCGATGGGTGATGGTTCCTCCTTTTATTGATCCACGCATCATACAAGGGAGGCCCATGGATTATTACCCTCCCACAGCGGGGGTTCATCCTACAGGTGAGCAGCGGTAGCGCATAAACTGAGAATTGTGCAGGTCTACACTTCAGGGACCACTTCACACCAGTGTGCATGCAACGCCCTATATTTATGAACATTGGCGCTTAGGTTTTTAATTATGCTTGGTTTTAATGTGTGCTTTTCTGCATTTTAACACCTTCCCATCTGACCTATAGCAGATTGACGGCCGGGCGGGTCATTCTTCCTTCTAAATGGACATCCTATGACGTCCTCTAAGAAGAATGCCGATCATGCGGCACCATCTATCAGTCTGTGTCCACTGGACCCAGTCAATGATTGATCCATGTACCAGCTCCCTGCCGGTACCATGTGACCTCTGTGACCAATCACAGCAGGTCACATGACAGTTGTAAACAATGGGTGGCTTCCTTTCATGCCATCCATTGTGTGCAATTGAGATGTTAGCTGTGATCAGACACGGTACAGACAGGACCAATCACAGTTCATCTGTACAATCCATCATGTGATTTAGCTTTGACCAACCACAGCTAATCAAAACAAAACAAGCTGAATGGATCAGTTTTTTCAGTAAAATGCTTGCTTGTAGCAATGAAATTCACTTCTCTAGGCAATTGTAATGTAGAAGAAAAGAAAATCCTGACCACTTCCCCAGAGTAGTGCAATGCTACTATGGTAACATCATATTTCTCTGGTCAGTTTGTTAAAAAAAATGTCAAAATTAAATCCTTCTCTTTTTTTTTTTTTTTTTCTTTTAGTACTGTCACTAGTCAGTGTCCCTGATCATCGCTACAACAGTTATATGACGAGGCTGTGCTGCACTGGTGACAGTATGTAAAAAAAAGAATAATTGTGAAAAGCAAATTTAAAATGTAATTTTTCCAAAAAACTCGCTCTTTCTAAATTTCTTGGGCTATCTACTTTCCAAACAGGTCATTTGGGGGATATTTGTACTGTCCTGGCATTTTTGGGCCTTAAGAAATTAGATTTCAGTACATCACGATTGATCGCTTTTCAGTTATATACCATAGATTGTGGACTAAATAATATACACTGATTTGGGTTTTCACCAAAGAAATGTAGCAGAATAAATTTTGGCCTAAATTTATGAAGAAAGATTATTCACAACATTTTATAACCAAAACAAAGATAAACTTTTTTTTAAAAATTTCTTTTTTTTTCCCCCCCCATTTATTTAGCAAGAACAAAAAATCCCAGTGGTGATTAAATACTACCAAAAAAAGCTTTGAGTTGTGTAAACAAAATGGTAAAAATGTTATTTGGGTACAGTGTTGCATGACCGCGCAATTGTCATTTCAAAGTGCAACAGCGCTGAAAATTAGCCTGGGCAGGAAGGGGGGGAGTGCTCAGTATTGAAGCGGTTAACGGCCCTTAACACCAGCACACATACATAGATTTCACCTTGAAATGCATGGAAAAAAGTTTTTCTTTTTTTTTTCTTTTGTTCTTTTGTCAGGAGTATTTAGTATTCGGTATTAAAGGGGTGTTCCAGGCATTTTTTGTGTTTATTAAAAGTCAGCAGCTACAAAAAGTGTAGCTGCTGGCTTTTAATAAACACACACTCACCTGCTCCATGTTCCAGCGATGCGCCGACCGGAGCTCCGCTCCTCTCTCCCCCTCCCCGGCCGGCGTCTTCATCCTAAGTGTGGGCACCTGGCCGTGACAGCTTTCGGCTTCACGGCCGGGCACCCACTGCGCATGCGCGAGCGGCGCTGCGCTCTCTCATTGGACAGGCGATCGCATTGGACCTGTCATGTTTCCCAGGCGATCGCCTACTGCAGCCCCTGCCTGTAGGCAATTAAGCTATTCGCCTACGATGCCCCTCGGCGGAAGGAGGAAGTGGGACAGGAAGTCCCACTCCTCATGAAGCCCCCACTAACCCCCCAAAAAAATTACATGCCAAATGTGGCATGTAAGGGGGCGAGGAGTGGGTTAAGCGGAAGTTCCAATTTTGGGTGGAACTCCGCTTTAAGACCCCTTTTACACTTGGGCTTTTTTCAGATGCTTTTTTTTTTTTTTTTTTTTAACGCCAAAGCATCTGAAAAAAAGCCCCAGTGTGAAAGGGGTCTTAACAAAGAAGCCTCATCTGCAATCCCAATGTGAAAGCCAGAGTGCCTTCACACTGAGGCGCTGCGCTGGCAGGGCATCAAAGTATTGCATGCAGCTTCTTTGCAGTGCTTTAGGAGCGTTAAATACAGCGCTCCTAAAGTCCCCTTCCCATTGAGGCGCTTTTTTTTTTAACGCCAAAGCGCCTGAAAAATGCCACAGTGTGAAAGGGGTCTTAGCGGAGCTTTACCAGCATTGTTCGGGCGCTGGCATTGTGAAAGGGCTCTGAAAGCACCTCAGGCTTTCACATTGGGATTGCAGATGAGGCTTCTTTCAGGCGCTTTACAGGTGCTTTTTTTTTTTTTTTGCGCTAAAGCGCCTGTAAAACGCCCCATTGTGTCTTAGAATCACTAAAGCACTCTTTCCAGCAAAGTAGTCTGAGGCTTAAAGCAGAACTGTAAACTGTTTACCTGCCAGATTATTTGTACTTCTGGTCAGATAGTTACGCTATTAAAAAAAACCATAGGTAGCAAGAAGGTGACCTTCCTCAGCTAGAGGGTGACAACTGTTTTCTCTTCATCCTCACCCCTCTGATGTATTGTCTGATGTAAAATCCTGACAGGTTCCTACAATTTTCCACCCCATTTAAAAAAAGGAAAAGTTTTTGGCTTTTTAATTTGGGAATTCATTCTTGTATAATCTATAGCTGGGCCTGTTATATAAATGTACCTCCAAGATACTATTATGGCTTATTGAATTTTGTATTTAGGACTGATGTCCCGGGAGCGATCAGACAGCGGAGGGTCAGGATCAGATGGATATGAGCGGCACCCCTCACTAATGAGAGAGCGAGGCACTCCTCCAGCAGACGCCAAAGTAATGTGGGGCAGCGAGATGTACAATCCTGCTGAAGCACGACCAATAGCCTCTCCTCTACGACCAAGTGCTGAAGAGGAGGAGCGGGATATGAGGTAGGTGGTGGAGCTGTTGTCACCTAATTGGAGATTTATTTATTTATTTTTGTGATGAGGCGGCGGTCTTACTGCACTTGTTTTAATTTGTTGTCCAGCTAATTTCTCCCATGTTGTTTAAAGTGGAGGTTCCCCTAAAAATAAACTTTTAACATTGCATTTATGAGATTAATGACTATTAGAATCGGCTGGTTTTTATAAAAAAAATACGTCCGTACATACCGTTTCCTATATGTGTTCTCACCGCCGCTTCCGGGTATGATGATCGGGACTGGGCGTTCCTACTTGATTGACAGGCATCCGACCGACGCATACAGCGCGTCACGAGAAGCCGAACGTCAGCGCGGCTCTATAAGGCGCCTGCGCACCGACGTTTGGCTACTTTCGGAAAATCGTGACGCAATAGATGCGACCGTCGGAAGCCTGTCAATCAAGAAGGAACGCCCAGTGCCGAAGACCATACCCGGAAGCGGCGGAGAAGATGTATCTCTAAAACGGTAAGTACTGCTTCGTTTTTAAAAAAAATAGCCGATTCCCCTAGACAAAATGAGCCTCAATCTAATGTTAATTTTTTTTTGGAGGGGGAACTACCGCTTTAAGTTCTTTTTTTCACATGATCTATAGAATATTTGCTGGGCATTGCTCAAGTCTTTGCTATATGTGCCCTTCTAAACCTGTTAACAATGCCGTCTGAGAATTCTATTAACCCAAGCTTCTGTCTTCTATCTTTTCGACTAATCGTATACACTATTTACCAAAAGTATTGGGGCACATGAACTTTAATGGCATCGTAGGGTTCAATATTGAGTTGGCCCACCCTTTGCAGCTATAACAGCTTCTGGGGAAGGCTGTCCACAAGGTTTAGGAGTGTGTCTATGGGAATGTTTGACCATTCTTCCATTTTTGAGGTTCAGCAACTGATGTAGGATGAGAAGGCCTGGCTCGCAGTCTCTGCTCTAATTTATCCAAAAGGTGTTCTATCGGGTTGTGTTCAGGAATCTGTGCAGGCCAGTCAAGTTCCTCCACCCCAAACTCACTCATCCATGTCTTTATGGACCTTGCTTTGTGCACTGGTCCAAATCATTTGGTGGAGGGGGGATTTTGGTGTTGGGTTATTTTCTAGGGGTTGGGCTTGGCCCCTTAGTTCCAGCAAAGGGAACTTTTTAAGGTGTCAGCATACCAAGACATTTTTGACAATTTCATGCTCCCAACTTTGTGGGAACAGTTTGGGAACGGCCCCTTCCTGTTCCAACATGACTGTACATCAGTGTACAAACAAGGTCCATAAAGACATGGATGAGAGAGTTTGGGGGGATCAATGTACACTTGTTGAGATATTTTTTTTATTTTTAAACCAAAGAAATATAGCATAATAAATTTTGGCCTAAATTTTATGAAGAAATTTAATTTTGTTTTTTATTATTGGATATGTTTTATATCAGAAAGTAAAAAATATTGGGTGTTTTTCCAAACTTTTGATATTTTTTTCCCCCAAACAAATATAGCTTTCTTTTGGTGGTATTTGATCACCACTGGGTTTTTATTTAAATTTTATAAAATTTAATTTATAAGATTTAAATAAAAACCCAGTGGTGATCAAATACCACCAAAAGAAAGCTCTATTTGTTTGGGGGAAAAAAATATCAAAATTTCCTTTTGTCCCCAGAGATCCAAGGCTCTCATTGACATTGCTGGATCGAGAGGGAGCTCAGGTAAGTATTGGAGGGGTCTGGTGGAGTTGCTGTACACAGAAGGATTTTTACATTCCTAGAATGCATGAAGGTAAAAAAAACCTTGTGCCTTTACAACAGCTTGAGTATTGCCATCCTCCTGCCCTGGCCTCTCCTGTCCACTACTTTTTAAAGGAGAACTTTAGCAGGCTGTGCAAAAGGTCGCCACAGGTTGCATGCTTTACACGTCTGTTAAGCTGGTTACACGGTTGTTGTGTTTTTTATTTAATAAAAATGTTTGTGATTCAACGGCGGGTTGAACAAAAGAAAACCCTCCTTCTGAGACATTGTATACTTGGACACCCCTCCCAAGACAGTGTTTGGGAGCCAGTCTGCTAGAATACAGGTAGGTTGGGGTTTCCTATGATCCCCACTACCTAAATCTCAGATCATTGTGCATGGTTGAGCCACGTGTATAATATAAGGTTTGATGGTCTGCAAATTTTTGTCTGGTTGTAATTTTTATTTTATTTTTTTGTTCTAGAAGTGAAGCTCAACCCGTTCGTTCAGTTGCTCCCCAGCAGGCGCAACCTCCGTCATACTTGGGAACTTTCAATTCTTACCAAGAAAATACTGTTGCACCAGCCCAACAACCACACACAGGGCATCGCTACCCTGGAGAAGAGCAGCGCCCTTGGCATCAGCAGCATAACCACACTGGGGGTTCCCAAGTACCACCGCAACCTATTGCACAGAGGCGTTCAGAATCTGTTCCTTCTCAACCACCTCCAGTGTCTGTCCCCTCATCCCAGCAGCAGAGGACTGATGATGAACCGGCTGTGCTCCGGAGGGAAGCAGCTCCTCCACCTTCACAACCAGATAACCCATCCACACAAACGTCCACACGTCCAGAAGTTGGCAGTGGGCGTCTAAAGGAGGAGAGGAAGGAAATGGCCAAAGAAGAACCAAAGTTTGAAAAACAAACTACAAAGCCTGAGTACCATAGACCGCCTCCTCGTCGGGAGTCCAAGACTGAAACTCGTTGGGGACCTAGACCTGGAGAAGGAGGGAAGCGAAGACAAGAGGAGTTCATTGGCACAGGAGGGGCACTAAACCAGGTACCTGCTCAGCGGCGGGCAGGTCCTATTAAGAAGGGTGGAAGACGAGAGGAGGTTGTGGTCAAAGAGCATCAAGACTCTAAGGTCAGTCAACCACTCCCGGCAGTATTTGAGCCACAGAAACCTAGACAAGCAAACCACACCAGCAGGGAGGGGGAACAAATACAAATAACAGGCTCACCTTCAAGGCGCAGAAAAGAGACTATACCTGCTCCAGCTAGAAACTCTCCTACAATGGTTTCAGCCCCTAGAGGCCGTGGCAGAGGAGAATACTTTGCAAGAGGAAGAGGTTTTCGGGGGGCCTACAGTGGCCGAGGTCGGGGTGGCAGAAGCCGTGAATTTCGTGGTGGGTACAGAAGAGAATGCCCTTTCTACAGAGAAGATGGGGATGCAGACAATAAACCTGCACCCGGATCTGGAGGGCGGGAGCGGAATACCAGTGAAACACGCAGCGAGGGTTCTGAGTATGAAGAAGTTCCTAAAAGGAGGAGGCAGCGTGGCTCTGAAACCGGTAGTGAGACAGAGCCAATCCCTTCTGAGAAAGACCATGGGAAAGGTGGACCTTCCTTTCAGCGACAAGCAGAGATATTTCCTACTGGCAACCCAAGGTACCAAGAAAAAGGTAGAGATTCCGGTAGGGGGCGCATTTTCACTCCAAGGGGTGTGCCTTCAAGAAGAGGCAGAGGAGGTGCAAATACATTGTCTATGACCTGGAGTCCGAACCCAAGGCAGCAGCAGCACCATTATTCTGCTCCTCCGATTCCTCCTGCACAGCCACCACCTCCACCTCACAAAACGGAGAGGAAAAATGACAAAGTGATCGTGGCTGTGAGTCCGCCATCACCCAGTGAGGAACGGGTTCCACCTCCACCTAGGAGACGGAGACATGGAAGGGCTCAGCAGCAGGACAAACCACCTCGTTTCCGGAGACTAAAGCAAGAGAGGGAGAATGCTGCCCGGGCAGGAAATGGGGGAGGCCCACAGCCACCTCCGCAACAGTTATCAACACAAGAGCACCATCAACGCTCATCACAGATTGAAGAAGAACGCGTCATGCTCCGCCGTGGACATAAATCTCCTGATCCATGTAACGCCAACTCCGATCAGGCCAATGAAGAATGGGAGACTGCATCTGAAAGCAGTGACTTTACAGAGAAGAAAGATAGAGCAGATATTCCTGTCCAAAATGGAGTAGCCAGTCCATCTTCCACTGGAGGACGAGAGCAAAGGAAAGACCTTTCAAAAAGGAGCTTCTCCAGCCAGAGGCCAGTCATGGAGAGGCAGAATCGCAGACCTCTGCATCCTGGTGGACAGAGACCAAGTCGAGGCGGAGGAGGAGGTGGTGGTGGTGGTGGTGGTAGAAGTGGAGAGAAAAGAAGCTGGCCCTCTCCAAGAAACAGAGGGTAAGTCACTATTATCTGTATGCCTGTTTTTCCTAAATATACGAGGTGGTATCAAAAAGTTTTGAGACTAGCTCTGTTTACAGGAAAGCACTTTAGTTATCTATGTTTAC
Organism: Rana temporaria; assembly: GCF_905171775.1. Lineage (NCBI taxonomy): Eukaryota > Metazoa > Chordata > Amphibia > Anura > Ranidae > Rana > Rana temporaria. The sequence continues at coordinate 32,276,968 of NC_053497.1, read as the reverse complement.
ACATTATCCCCTTTAAAATAGTCCCCTTGCACAGCAGTACAGCTCTCCCAGCGTTCTTGCCACTTCTGGAGTGTGTCCTGGATGTCTTCTTTTCAAAGCTTGTCAAGCACCTCCTGCGATTCCCGCTGGATCTCTGCAATGGTGTCAAAACGTCAATCTTTGAGCTGGATCTTTATCTTCAGGAAGAGGGCGAAGTCCACAGGAGCCAAATCTGGTAAGGGTGGGTGCGGAAGTGAGATCATGTTTCCAGCGAGAAACTCGCGTGTAAGAAAAGCTTTTGACGGGTGCATTGTTGTTGTGGAGCAACCAACTTTTCACGTGCCACAGATCTGGTCGCTTTCGCTGAATGTCCTCCCGCAGCCGCCTTACAACCTGGCACTAGAACTCGCTATTGAAGGTCTGGGCCTTGGGGATGAATTCTCGATGCACAATGCCGCGAATGTTGAAAAAGTCGATGAGCATGCTCTTGGTTGAGCTGCAGACCTGCCTTGCCTTTTTCGGTCGTGGAGATGATGAGCTTTTCCACTGTGAAGATTGTTGCTTCATCTCAGGGTCGTACCCATACACCCAAATTTCATCACCTGGAAATGATCCTTGACACGAAGAACAGGTCTTTCATGGCACGTTGATGGAGTTCTTTGCAGACTTTGATGCAGTGTTCATTCTGTTCTAGTTTCATGCAGAATTTCACGTTTACTGTTTGTTCTAACTTGCTATCCATGATGAAATAGCAGAAGTGTTAATAGCACCAGTTGCACAGATCCCGGTGTACGCAGGACAATGTCTTTTGTCACACTGACCTATGAAAGTCGGTGCTCCTTGTGACTGTGCGTGAAGCCCTGTGCTGCCATCTGTTGGCGTGTTGCACATAGGGCCGAAACAAGTAATCGATTATGAAATTAATCGATTACAATTTTCATAATCGATTAAACGGCCAGTAACATAATGGGGTTAAAGAAGCTAAAATTAGCTTTTTATAGTACAAAAAATCAAATCGCTACTGTAAATATTACTTTCAGAGCCGGTTCACACTGGGGCGGCACGACTTCGGGGGCGACTCGGCAAGGCGTCCTGAAGACGACTTCAGAGGCGACTTGCAAAATGACTTCTGTATAAAAAGTCAATGCAAGTCGCCCCCAAAGTCGTACAAGAACCCTTTTCTAAGTTCATTTTTTTACTGTGGCACAGTAAGAGCCGGTTCACACTGGGGCGACTAGTCAGACGACTCAGCCGCCTGACAAGTCGCGTCCCATTCTATTCAAAAGAACCGTTCTAATAGGAGCGACGCAAGTCGCTACTATTAGAACGGTTCTTTTGAATAGAATGGGACGCGACTTGTCAGGCGGCTGAGTCGTCTGACGAGTCGCCCCAGTGTGAACCGGCTCTTACTGTGCCACGGTAAAAAAATAAACCCCTTACAGTAGCGATTATTTGCTCTTTTTGTACTTATTTTTGTTTTTTAACCCCATTATGTTACTAAACATCTCAGGCCTGAGTTCACACCTCTGTTTTTTGGTGCTTTTTGCAGAAACACACTACAGTTCATTTACATGTTTTTCTATGGGACACGTTCACATCCATGATTTTTTTTCAGCTGCTTCGTATTTGGAAAGGGCAAGGACTTTTTAACGCAAAACGGTGCTATTTTTTATTTTTTTTGGTTCAATATACTTCAGTGGAGAATTGTAACAAGTGAAATATTTGCGCTGTGCGGTGTTATACAAAATAATGTGTGTAAAATACAACCACATATATATATATATATATATATATATATATATATGTACATAAATGGGTGGAAAACCACCATAGGGGAAACACTAATGTGCCAGTGAAAAAGTTTGTTGAGCAGTCCTTAATCAAGGACACAGCACTAGGGAGATCCAGATACACCACGGTCCAGCCGTGTAAAGGTACAGTTCATCAATGATTGATCCGATCAATAGCGATGTAAGTTTAGACAAATGATGAAAACACAACAATAAAGATAAAAATGGAAATAGTTCAGAAGAAGGGAGACCTTGAATCCGAAATTTGAGTGAAAGACAGAAGATGAGCCCGTAACCAAGATCTCGTATATGCACCTCTGGTGATCCCAGCAGCTCACCTCAGATCTGGCACGCTGGATTTAGTCCACCTGGTCCTGATGGGTATGGTCCAGGGTTGGGCATCACATGGGTCTCCATAAAGTGTATTACATGAAAAAAACAGGAAGGGCAAAAACCAAATGGTGTAATAACGTCACAGAGGGGGGTGATGCCTATGATCTTAGCCAGTGGAAATGCACTCACATGTGGATAAAAACCTAGGGCTCGTCTCCACGAGCGCCGAGCTCGTCGGTCCCTCTTTCCTCTCCCCTGCTAATTCTCCAAGGCTGCAGGCTAGAAGTCCCGTATCCCCAATGGCTCGCGGCTCAAATCTATGTGTATATGAGGGTCTCCACGGGTACGGACTCACAATGGCTCTATGCCTCCAACTCTTCCCCTCTGTCTATGGCTCAGGCTGGATGCTCGGATGGCACAGTCATGCATGAAGGGAAAGTGAATAGACAACCATAGTGTAGCCCGGTCAAACGTAAAATATTTATTAAAAACAGGTAAAAAACTCGATCCCCTGATGAAATCACGTGTTGTGACGATACGCGTCGGGATTGGAGGGCGAGACACACTCTAGCATCCGACGAACGGACGTACGAGTTCGCCACTCGTAAGATTGATGCGGGAATTTCGATTTTAAATGTGAGTTTTTTACCTGTTTTAAATAAATATTTTACGTTTGACCGGGCTACACTATGGTTGTCTATTCACTTTCCCTTCATGCATGACTGTGCCATCCGAGCATCCAGCCTGAGCCATAGACAGAGGGGAAGAGTTGGAGGCATAGAGCCATTGTGAGTCCGTACCCGTGGAGACCCTCATATACACATAGATTTGAGCCGCGAGCCATTGGGGATACGGGACTTCTAGCCTGCAGCCTTGGAGAATTAGCAGGGGAGAGGAAAGAGGGACCGACGAGCTCGGCGCTCGTGGAGACGAGCCCTAGGTTTTTATCCACATGTGAGTGCATTTCCACTGGCTAAGATCATAGGCATCACCCCCCTCTGTGACGTTATTACACCATTTGGTTTTTGCCCTTCCTGTTTTTTTCATGTAATACACTTTATGGAGACCCATATGTGATACCCAACCCTGGACCATACCCATCAGGACCAGGTGGACTAAATCCAGCGTGCCAGATCTGAGGTGAGCTGCTGGGATCACCAGAGGTGCATATACGAGATCTTGGTTACGGCTCATCTTCTGTCTTTCACTCAAATTTCGGATTCAAGGTCTCCTTCTTCTGAACTATTTCCATTTTTATTTTTATTTTTATCTTTATCTTTATTGTTGTGTTTTCATCATTTGTCTAAACTTACATCGCTATTGATCGGATCAATCATTGATGAACTGTACCTTTACACGGCTGGACCGTGGTGTATCTGGATCTCCCTAGTGCTGTGTCCTTGATTAAGGACTGCTCAACAAACTTTTTCACTGGCACATTAGTGTTTCCCCTATGGTGGTTTTCCACCCATTTATGTACATATATATATATGTGGTTGTATTTTACACACATTATTTTGTATAACACCGCACAGCGCAAATATTTCACTTGTTACATTTATCACTCTTGTCTATCGAGGTAGACCTTCTTTTTATTTGCAGCAGTATCCCAATTTTGCCCTTGCCCCCTCACTTTAGACAGCGCAGGAGTTCACTTCACTTATACTTCAGTGGAGAAGCTGCAGAAAAGCATGTAATGTGTTTTTGCAGCAATTTGTGTTTTGTAATCTGTCCAACAACAAATTGGCCCAAAATGTTTTAAAAATGCAAATTTTTTTTTTAAGGCTATTATCCGATTAATGGATTATGAAAATAATCATTAGTTGCAGCCCTAGTTACACAACTAGTCTCAAAAATTTTAATACCACCTCATATAGTTTATGTTCTCTGTGTTTATATACTAACTATCATTTTTATGATCCCAGTGGCAGGAGCCATGAAGATCGCCCTCCACAGTCTCTAACCCTTCCTCCTCCCAATACAAGTGTGGTCTATCGAGTTGACCGTGTGATTCACAGCGATCCTGCCGGCATACAACAAGCACTTAGTGAGCTTGGACAGAAACATGTAAAATCGGTGTCCACCAGTCAAAATGTAGAACTGCCCAGTGGTCGATGTCCAGCACGAGGAGGTAAGCACAGTATGTTTAAAGCCCTCTTGCAGCTCTCTAGTCAATATGTGGGTTTGAACTAATAAAAGCTGACTTTTACCTTAAAACTGATTCTGTTTTTGACTGGGCATCGGTCAGTTCACTATTACAGTAGTTGGCAGGTCAGTGTCTGCACAAGTAGCAGAAAACCCCAGTGGTGTGTGTGTGTGTGTCACTGCAACATTCCACAAGTTTGAGACCATGATTGTCATTCTTTTGCAAATTGGCTTCCCAATTTTCCTAAAGCATTTTTTAAAGGGAGCATGATGCACTATATTGGCAAATGTTTGTGGATTCCTGACATCACACATATAAAGCAAAAATAGAAGACGACCCTTCCAAATTAAGTTCAGGTGTTTCCTAAACTAAGAATAAAGTTGATTAAGTTTCCAAACATTTAGGTACAGAAAGAGGCAGACGGTCTCATCAAATAATATCCAAAAAGGAAGGGTATTGCACAGGAAAACACTTCAACATTTCAAAATCCATGCTTTCAGGACCTAGGTTTTGTGACTGTCAGGCAAGGTACACTGAAAGTCTCAGACTCAATACATCTAAGTATCATGATTTATGCAAGTCTCAAGACGGGGAACGTACTGTACTGTAGGGAATACTAAGGCCTGTAATGATCAGTTCCTGGTACTTGCACAGAATAGGAAATCAATAAGCATCAGTAAGTAGCCATAGAGAAAATAAAGTTGTAAATGTGGAAGAAAAGGGCACCTCAGTTGTGGATCCTCTAAAAAAAGAATGCAGGTAAGAATCCTGCACAATGGTCAAAAGAAAGTGCTGGAGTTTAAAAGAGAAGTAAGGGATTTTTTTATCCCAGTATCCTACTTGCCTAGGTGGATGCAGAATTGGTCCCCCAGGCGCCTCTTCACTGAGAACCGAGCGATCGAACACTGCCGATGGCTCAGTTCTCACAGCTCCCCGAGCAGAGAGCTGGTGGCTGTCAGTCAGCAGCCCTCTGCTCTGCTCCCACACTCACTGGATCGCTGAGCTGTAGAGGGGCGGTCATCTTGGGCTCTCAGTGGCTCGCTGAGAGCCTGAGACGGGTGTCAGTCCAGGCACCTGGCGAATCCAGACTTCCATTGTCGGGATGACGTGGTGCCTGGACTGATTCCAGTGATGTCGCCAGAGAGGTGACTTCAGACCACTCTCTTCTGAAAACGTGTCACAGGAGTTCAAAATGTATTGCACTCCTCCTGTGATCCATAGGAGAAGCCCTGCCAAACAAGCTTTGTCTGGACTTCTCCTTTAACCTCTTCCTGACTGCGCTGTAGCTGAATGATGGCTACAATGTGGTCGCACATTTTTATATAATTATAGGATACTGCTCTTCCAGGTGATTAGTCACGCCGATCAGCAGGCCAATGAATGTCTGCCAGCACCCGCTGATGGGCAAGGAGAGACACAGGATGGAGCTCTGCATATATAGCACTGATCACTGTATTGGTTTTGCTGGTTCCCACAAAGTGTCAATTAGTCCGCCACAATATCGCAATTCTGCTATAAGTCGCTGATCACCACCATTACTAGTATAAAAATAAATTAAAACTTGGGTGACTTGAACAGAGCTCTGACCTCAACCCTGTTGAACACTTTTGGGAAGAATTGGGAGTCTTCTTGTCCAACATCTCCTGACATCACGATTTTGCCTAATGGCTGAACGGGCAAAATTCCTAGAGACAATCCGAAAACTTGTGGCAAGCCCTCCTAGAAAATTGAAGGCTCTTATAGCTGGGAAGTGGGGGCCAATATGAAATATTTCAGGATTTGGAATGAAATGTGCAACAAGCTCATATTGATGTGATTCAGCAAACTTTTGACCATATAGTGTACCATCATTTGATTTTGTAATGGCCATGACACTGGGTTGAAGGTGGGAATTGTAAAAGGGGCATCCCACCACCTGGGGTTTTTAAATCCAGCATGGGACAGCAACATTGCAAAACTGAGGTCTGTTTTGGGTGGAGTTGGCCTTTAATGGCAGTCAAATTAGAACAAGCCAATTGTAAAAATAAAGTGGGAAGTCTGCAGGAAGTTGTTTTCTTTTTACCTGTGTATGCCAAAACTTGTAAGCATCTGAGAATCACATTATTTTTCTTTTAATGGTGTGTGGTGGTGGGTTTTTACTTTTACGTCACACTCTTTTTTTGGTACCTTTTACCTTGATTTAGCTAAGCTGCCTTTATGCAGATGGTGTTTGGTAATTGGTGATCCTCTTTCAGACTCTTTGCTGGCCGCCTGTGAATCAGTTAGTGAAAATGTTGCAGTTCCAAAGCGAGTTGTGTGCTCTCTGAAGCCACAAGAGGTCCCACTGGAGGTACGTCCGTAAGCAAAGCTTCAGCTTTCCATTCAGTGTGACCCATTAGCCCTAGAGCAGGCAGTCAAGGACCACCATTGCTTTTTTATAGGATACAGCTCGTGATGGAATCTCAATGCCAGCCACAGTGTGGAAACAGAATGTACCTCGTGGCTACCAGTTTCGATCCTTCCGGTCAGGGGTCTGGAACAAAGAGCAGAGCAGTAAGTTAGAAGAGATTTTTAAAGATCTACAACCACTTAAAGCTTTGGAAACAAATGTGTTGGTAGGGAAGATGGGCATTTATTTATCCACTTTAGGACCGCCCACCACACTTATACTGCAGCAGGGTGGCCCCACTGTGCCAAATCACCTACATATATGTGATTAGGTATTTCTGGGTAGGGGGGGGGGGCGCACGTCTGCTGCTCCAGCTGTGCTGTCATTTGCTACAGCACAAGCTGATCAGTGAGTCCTGGTCAATGATTTATGTCTGATTTATGTCTGGAACCCGCCAATTGGCTGAGCGAATGGCAGAAGAGGGCCCTGTGTAGGTAAACACCACAGAGTTCTCCACTGTCAGCAGCGATGCACCGTTTTTTTTTTCACCCTGCAAAGCAGGGAGTAAAAACCGGAACATTGTTTAGTAAAAACTACACACAGTAAACATTGTTAGGCATGCAATTAAAGTGATATTAAAGTCTTGTTTTGTTTTTTTGTGTGTGTTTAAACATAACAAATATGTTATACTTGCCTGTCCTGTGTAGTGGTTTTGCACAGAGCAGCCCAGATCCTCTTCTTCTCAGGTCCCTTGCCAGCGCTCCTGACCTCTCCCTCCTGCCCCTATAGCAAGCTGCGCCAGAGCCGAGCCGCTGCTCTGTGTGTCCATTCAGATGCCCACTGTCTTTTCTAATTGGCTCACTGATTTTGACAGCAGTGGAAGCCAATGGCACCCTCTGCTGTCAACCAATGAGGAGGGAGGGTCCTGGACAGCCGAGGCTCGTATACAACATCGCTGGATCGAGATGGGGCTCAGGTAAGTATTAGGGGGGCTGCTGCACACAGAAGGCTTTTTATCCTAATGCATATAATACATTAAAGTGGAGGTTTACCCTCAAAAAAAAATTCTGACATCACATGGAGTCGAGCCATCCTACCGACAGAATGCCGGTGGTTTTTTTTTTTCAGCACATACCTCGTTATCACGCTTTTCACCTCACGGCAATCCCGCGGGACTGGGCGTTCCCAAGCACTGCCTGTGATTGACAGGCTTCTGAGTGGCGCATACTGCGCGTCACAGGTTGCCGAAAAAACCCGAACGTCAGTGCGGCTCTATACGGCGCCTGTGCACCGACGTTCGGGTTCTGTCGGCAACCTGTGACGCGCAGTATGCGCCGTTCGGAAGCCTGTCAATCACAGGCAGTGCTTGGGAACGCCCAGTCCCGGGGGGTGAAAATCGTGATAACGAGGTATGTGCTGAGAAAAAAATAAAAACACTGGCATTCTGTCGGTAGGATGACTCGACTCCATGTGATGTCAGAAATGTTTTTGAGGGTGAACCTCCACTTTAAATACATAAAATAATGCAGCGCTAAAAATAATAAAGCATAAATCTAAGATTTCATATAGGTAATGTCTGACAGTTCAAAGACTTATAGACAGTCCCAGTTCATGTACTTTAAAACCAAGGGTGACATAAAAAAGGCACCAACAAGCAGGGATAAGATCCTCAGTAGTGATCGGGGTGCTCAGATAGGTTACAATTATTGTGCATCCTTTGTTGTGCTTCCACCATAAATACAGACCACTCACCTAACTTTGTGGACCTCTGAGTAAACGCAAAGGTCATTTACACTTTTCCCACAGGGGCAATCAAAAAGATGAATTTCTGCCCCCAAGCCACTCCAACGATCAAAATCCAGTATTAATCTTGTAGCAGTGGTATAAACCTCTTGCAGTTGGTAACATCGTAGGCCATGCAAAAATCAATAAAACATAGTGCTCTCTGCTTGTACTTAACTGTAGCTTTATTAAAACAAGGAAAGTTACTTACAAACATAGCACTGATACCCCAGTGCTACCGCACCATGACTCAACGCCTCTCTGCACGATCTGAAAGGTGGCTGTAATGACATCATAGATGACTGGTAATCTAGTGACTGGTGTAATAATCGAGCAGCAGCAGGGACAGTTAAAGTACAGTTAATACAGAATGGATTAAAGGCTAACTCCACCTTTAAGACCATGTTACACCCATATTTATGGTATAACATGGTGCATAGTGCACTCCTTGTCTGCCAAAAATGATCAGCTGAAAATAGGGTTAGCATTTTGTCGGGGGGGGGGGGGGGGGGGGGGGAGTGCCGATATTGGCATGCTGTGTTCTGTTAACTTCAATGCAAAATCGCCCTTATTGAGTTTAATGTAAAAATCGCCCTTATTGAGTTCAATGTAAAAATCGCCCTTATTAAGTTCAATGTAAAATCGTGCCCCATTAACTTCAGTCCAATAAACACCAGCCACATTAATTTAAATGTGAAAAAAATATATTTCTCTTCCGTTCATGGACAGACCGCAGCAATTGACCTTAGGGTATTATCCTCCCTTTTAGGAGATGGACTAGGCAGAAAAACAGCATGTTAAGTGTTAAACACTCCATACAGTACAGTACCTCCCAGGGGACGGTTCCCCCGGGTACATCCCCCACACTCTGCTCTGCAGCCCCAGTTTTTTTCTGCCTAGCAAGGAGAATGACATGGCTCCTCTGGGCCCATGTGCTCTGAGGCTTTTTTTTTTGCAATTTTCTTGCTTTTCTTTTTTGTTTTTCCTGCATTTTTGGATCCTGAGATCTACAATCAACTGCCGACTGGGTGACAGGCTGGATCCTCGATCCTTGTAGTCCCCCCAAGTTTGGCCATCGAGCGTGTGCCGGCCTTTAGCTATGCGCTGGGCCGTCCACGACATGCCCCCGTTGCTCCATGGGTGGTCGATGAGCTATACGCTCCAGGGCACACATATGACTGGGCTCTATGTCCGTGTCGCAGTGTGCCGGGCCGACAGCCATGCCGTAACTGCGCGGACGTTGGTTCTGTGATGCCTCCAGCAGGTGGTCGCAGGACGGGTAAGTTAGAGTCCCCTTGCTTTGGCATGGTGGTGTGGCTGGTGCATTCCTGTGGAGGTCAATCGGGGGTCCGCCCTGCTTTCCTCTCTCCCTTCCTCTCCCTCCTTTCCACACATTCTGGGTGGCGGGGTCGGCCATGAGGTGGGGGGTCCTCCTGGGGGGCTCCATCCAGTGGCTGGGGGCTGTGTCTGCTTAGGGAGTGCTGTTTTGCAGCCGTATGTGCAGGGGGGCCTGCCCGGGGGTCCCGGGTGTTTGCACTGTGTTCACTGCATGTGGTGTGTTTTACTGTGTAATCGCGGCCGCCATTTTGACGGTGCCAGGCGCTTTTATTAGAGTTTGGCGGCCATTTTCTTGTAGCCCGCATGTTCTTCAGACACTTACTGAACGGGCAAAGTTGTTGCTTCAGGAGTTGGAGGAGCATCAAGCCCCTCCGGACTGTGTGGCGCTGGCCGACCAGTTGGCGCAGGGCCTAAAATTTGTCTGAGTCAGCCATGGATACGCTTCCCTTGCTCTCCAGGGCATACGCAGTGGTGTTGTGCCGCCTTGTCTGGCTGAAGTGTTGGTCTGCGGACTTCTTCTAAGAAGGCCTTGGTGGACTTACCCTTTAAGGGTGAACGGCTTTTTGGGGCTTCTCTAGATGACATCATCAAAGATGCCACGGGAGGTAAGAGCACTCTGCTCCCACAATCTGGTAAGGGTAAGAAGCCTCACTGTAGGCAGGGGCCCTCCTTTACCGCCCCCAATCATTATTTTCGTCCGCCCGGTGCGGCAGATAAACGTCCCCAGGACGCTAAGGCGCCCGCTGAAGGGCAGAAGCGCCCCTGGTTCCGCAAGCCCAATAAGCCTGCGGAAAAGCCTGCTTCCGCATGAAGGTCTGCCCCCGCCCGTCTCTCGGGTGGGGGGGCAGCTTCGCGGCTCGGTGGAGGTCTCTTCTTTCAGACCGGTGGGTTTGCAATGTAGTTTTCTTTGGGGTACAAGATAGTTTCTCTCTTGTCCGCCAAACAGATTTTTTCCTTCCAACCTCCAGCTTCCTCCGGGTCGTCGGGAGGCCCTGTTTGGGGCTTTTCAGGATCTGCTGGTCAGGGGGGTGATCGTGCCGGTTCCTTTACTGGAACGGTTTCAGGGGTTTTACTCCAATCTGTTTGTAGTCCCCAAGAAGGAAGGGGTCCAACCAATCCTGGATCTCAAGGCCCTCAACTATTTTGTCAAAGTACAAAAGTTCAGGATGGAGTCGGTTCGCTCTGTAGTGGCGGCACTCCATCAAGGGGATTTCCTGGATATCAAGGACGCGTACTTGCATATCCCCATATGCGCAAAGCACCAGAGATTTCTGCGCTTTGCGGTCGGGGAGGACCACTTTAAATTTGTGGCCCTCCCTTTCGACCTGGCTTCGGCGCCAAGGGTTTTCACCAAGGTGCTAGCTCCGATTCACGGTATCGCTCTTGTAGGATACCTGGACGACCTTCTTCTGAGAGCTTCTTCAAGAGGTGGATGTGTCTATCACCTGTCAGACCCTCCGGGAATTCGGTTGGCTGCTAAATGCTCAGAAGTCGGTGTTGGTACCGTCTCAGTACCTGGAATACCTGGGGTTGGTCCTGGATTCCTCGGAGTCTAGGGTTTTTCTTCCCACGGAGAAACTACAGACACTGCAAACTGCAGTGAGGCGGTTGGCGAACCAGAAGTGGTCATCGCTTCGCTTTTGCATGCGAGTTCTGGTTCTGATGGTGGCCTCCTTCGAGGCGGTTCCGTATGCTCAATTTCACACTCGAGTGTTACAGAGAGAAAATCTGTTGCGTTGGGACAAGCTCCCTTCGTCTCTGGATTACCAAGTCCGGGTCAGGTCCTCCCTAGTGTGGTGGCTGACATCTCCGGTACTTCGGGCCGGGAAGTCGTTCCTGCCGTACCACTGGAACGGTGGTCACAACGGATGCCAGTCTCTCTGGCTGGGGGTGGGGGGGGGGGGAGTCTGGGGTGTTCAGTCAGCCCAGGGGCGCTGGACTCGTGAAGAGTCCTGCCTGCCAATCAATGTCCTGGAACTCCGGGCGATCAGGCTGTACCTTTCCAAGTGGTCTCTGAGACTGCAGGGCCGCCCGGTCAGAATTCAGTCGGACAACGCCAACGGCTGTGGCGTATGTCAATCATCAAGGGGGCACACGGAGCTCGGCTGCAGCGGCGGAAGTCACTCACTTCCTCCGGTGGGTCGAAAAGAACGTTCCGGCTCTTTCAGCCGTTTACATTCCGGGCGTACAGAACTGGCAGGCGGACTACCTAAGTCGCCAAACGCTAGACCAAGGAGAATGGTCGCTACACACGGATGTGTTTCAGAGTCTGTGTCTGATATGGGGCACTCCAGACGTGGATCTTCTGGCGTCCCGACTCAATCGGAAGGTGTCACGGTTCGTGGCCAGGTCAAGAGACCCGTGGGCTGACGCGTTGGTGGCTCTGTGGGGTCACTATCGCCTAATCTACGCCTTTCCTCCTCTGAAGCTTCTTTCTCGTCTGCTGCGCGGAGTGGAAGCCGAGGGGATACCAACAATCCTAATTGCTCCGGATTGGCCTCACCGTCCCTGGTACGCGGATCTGGTGCGTCTGGTGGCAGATGTTCCGTGGCGCCTGCCACTGCGAGAGGATCTTCTTTCGCAGGGTCCTATCTTGCATCCTGCTTTACAGTCGTTGGCTTTAACGGCGTGGCTATTGAGAGCCAGGTGCTGAGGGACCGGGGTCTGTCGCATTCGGTAATCTCGACCATGCTGCATCGCGGAAGTCTACTTCCTGGAAGATTTATCATCGTACGTGGAAGGCTTACATCTCTGTGTGAGGAGATGAATTGGCACCCCCGTACATACGTGATGTCCCAGATTCTGCTGTTCTTACAGCTTGGAGTGGATCAGGCTCTCGCCTTAAGTACGATTAAGGGGCAGATTTCGGCCTTGGCTGTTTTCTTTCAGCGACCTTTGGCGGCACACTCTCTGGTGCGTACATTTGTGCAGGGGGTTTGGCATGTGGCCCCTCCTGTGCGTCCTCCACTGCCTCCGTGGGACTTGAATTTTGTCCTCTCGGTGCTTCAAAAACCTTTTGTTTGAGGGCATTAGGGAAATCCCTTTATTGACTCTTTCCCAGAAGGTGTTTTTTCTGGTGGCAATCACATCGGTCAGACGGGTGTCTGAATTGGCGGCCTTGTCTTGCAAGGCTCCTTACTTTGTCATCCACAGGGATAAGGTGGTGCTGCGTCCGCAGCTGTTGTTCCTTCCTAAGGTTGTTTCGGCCTTTCACATTAATGAGGACATTGTCCTTCCATCCTTGTGTCCTCGGCCGGAGGACCCAAAAGAGGCTGCATTGCATTCCTTGGACGTGGTTTGAGCCTTACGGGTGTACTTGTCTGCTACGACTCCGTTTCGGAGGTCGGATTCACTGTTCGTGTCGGTCACTGGTCCTAAGAAGGGTCTGGCGGTCTCGTCGACCACCATTTCTAGGTGGATCAGGCAGGTTGTGCTTCAGGCCTATGCCTTAAAGGGGCGGGCGCCTCCCTTCCCGGTTACGGCGCATTCGACCAGGGCGAATGGTGCCTCTTGGGCTTTCCGCCATCAAGCGTCTGTTTTACAGGTGTGTAAGGCAGCAACCTGGTCGTCGGTCCACACCTTCTCAAAGTTTTACAAGGTGGATGTGAGTGCATCTTCGGATGCCTCTTTCGGCCGCAAGGTTTTGCAGGCGGCTGTTTAAGGTTGAAGTTCCTCCGTTGAGGAGCTCTGGTTTGTTTGGGGTGAAATTGGTTTGCTGTGTTTTCCCACCCCTCGATTTTTGACACTGCTTAAGGACGTCCCTAAGGTCTATTGCTGCTGTGTCCGTCCATGAACGGAAGAGAAAATAGTATTTTTGCCGTAAAATCCATTTCTCTGAGTTCATGGACGGACACAGCACCCACCCCTCCTTTGTTTGTACTGCTTGTTACGAACTGGGGCTGCAGAGTGTGGGGGATGTACCCGGGGGAACCGCCCCCTGGGAGGTACTGTACTGTGTGGAGTGTTTAACACTTAACATGCTGTTTTTTCTGCCTAGTCAATCTCCTAAAAGGGAGGATAATACCCTAAGGTCAATTGCTGCTGTGTCCGTCTATGAACTCGGAGAAATGGATTTTACGGTGAGTACAAAAATCCTATTTTTTTATTAAAAACTGTCAATTTCGTTTTTCAGCCAAGTGCATCCTGAATTTTAGGTCCAGAATTTTCATTTTCGATACACCACTATTTCTTCAAATGCATTTATTTTGTATGCAAAAGGTGGACATGGCCTTTAATCAGGGAGATCATTGCACTTGGAGTCTCAGGTACAGCTTCCTCTCCAGCAAGCCAGCAGGAGAAAAGCAAGCAGAACTCAATAGGGACATTGCCAAATTTCACTCCACATTTCATCAGACTAGAAGTCAGAGGCAGCAGTGCCTTAGATGATCTCACGCTGCACATTTACAGCTTTGAGGCTACAGAACGGGTGTTCCTAGGCAAAGTTGCGTGTCAGAAAATGCACTGCTATATTTTAGGATAAATTCTAGATAGTGTTTTACAAGGTACTGCTTGGCAACAATTAATACTTCTAGACGTTCTTTATGACATAGCAACCCTTCACTTTTTAAGTTCACTTTATAAAGTTCAGTTGCAGTGGGGGAGATTCAGGCTAATTGCAGTGATAGATCCCATTTAATAGTGGCTGGTTGGTTCACATCAGAACAAGTTGCGGCAAATGCTCGTTCTATGCGGGATTCCAGGAGTGTGTTCCAACGCGCTGCGCTTGTATTCTGCATGCGGGTGGCAATATATTGGTAAGGGCACCCCAAAAGCAGATCACAATTTTCGTGATCTAAACGGGTTGCAAAAGGCACCACGTGGAAACCTCATGGGAACCAGCACGATTCCGTGTGATCCCGCTGTGAACTGGCCCTTAAACAGTAATCAGCAGAGGAACTAAGTACTTCCTTTACTAATTACCTCTCTTTTGCAGTGTTATGTTTACTACAGATAAAGGATGAAACCTTGTAGTAACCAGTATAGTAAATCTTGCTAATTCCAACAAATACTGTTAGTGTAAAGGTACAGAATGGTTTATGTATAAAGGTTACAATTTTATATATATATATAAAATATATATATATACACACACACACACACACGTATAACCATTTTAACCACTCCAATACCGCACACCATCAAATGACGTCCTTGACTTTGTGCGGGGATATCTGAATGATGCCTGCAGCTACAAGCATCATTCAGATATCATTCTTTGCAGCCGGCGATTGTGTGCACGATAATGATAGTGGCAGTTCTGCGGCGGGAGGGGACGCCCCTCCCGCCGCCATTCCGAGCTTCTCCGGGCTCTCCCGTGCCATCGGGGGCACGGAGAAGGAATCGTACGGCGCTGGCTCAGGACGATGGAGATTTCCAGTCATTTCTGTGACCGTCGGAGTCCCGGGCGCTACATTACGATGTCACGCCAGCGGAAGTAAACAAAGCTGCGACCGCATGAGATCAGCGATTTTTTTCGATCTCATGCTTTACAGCCTGGAGGAGAGATGTGGGGTCTTTTTGACCCTGCATCTCTCCATAAAGAGGACCTGTCACAATACAGGGAGTGCAGAATTATTAGGCAAGTTGTATTTTTGAGGATTAATTTTATTATTGAACAACAACCATGTTCTCAATAAACCCAAAAAACTCATTAATATCAAAGCTGAATATTTTTGGAAGTAGTTTTTAGTTTGTTTTTAGTTTTAGCTATTTTATGGGGATATCTGTGTGTGCAGGTGACTATTACTGTGCATAATTATTAGGCAACTTAACAAAAAAAAAATATATACCCATTTCAATTATTTATTTTTACCAGTGAAACCAATATAACATCTCAACATTCACAAATATACATTTCTGACATTCAAAAACAAAACAAAAACAAATCAGTGACCAATATAGCCACCTTTCTTTGCAAGGACACTCAAAAGCCTGCCATCCATGGATTCTGTCAGTGTTTTGATCTGTTCACCATCAACATTGCGTGCAGCAGCAACCACAGCCTCCCAGACACTGTTCAGAGAGGTGTACTGTTTTCCCTCCTTGTAAATCTCACATTTGATGATGGACCACAGGTTCTCAATGGGGTTCAGATCAGGTGAACAAGGAGGCCATGTCATTAGTTTTTCTTCTTTTATACCCTTTCTTGCCAGCCACGCTGTGGAGTACTTGGACGCGTGTGATGGAGCATTGTCCTGCATGAAAATCATGTTTTTCTTGAAGGATGCAGACTTCTTCCTGTACCACTGCTTGAAGAAGGTGTCTTCCAGAAACTGGCAGTAGGACTGGGAGTTGAGCTTGACTCCATCCTCAACCCGAAAAGGCCCCACAAGCTCATCTTTGATGATACCAGCCCAAACCAGTACTCCACCTCCACCTTGCTGGCGTCTGAGTCGGACTGGAGCTCTCTGCCCTTTACCAATCCAGCCACGGGCCCATCCATCTGGCCCATCAAGACTCACTCTCATTTCAGCAGTCCATAAAACCTTAGAAAAATCATTCTTGAGATATTTCTTGGCCCAGTCTTGACGTTTCAGCTTGTGTGTCTTGTTCAGTGGTGGTCGTCTTTCAGCCTTTCTTACCTTGGCCATGTCTCTGAGTATTGCACACCTTGTGCTTTTGGGCACTCCAGTGATGTTGCAGCTCTGAAATATGGCCAAACTGGTGGCAAGTGGCATCTTGGCAGCTGCACGCTTGACTTTTCTCAGTTCATGGGCAGTTATTTTGCGCCTTGGTTTTTCCACACGCTTCTTGCGACCCTGTTGACTATTTTGAATGAAACGCTTGATTGTACGATGATCACGCTTCAGAAGCTTTGCAATTTTAAGAGTGCTGCATCCCTCTGCAAGATATCTCACTATTTTTGACTTTTCTGAGCCTGTCAAGTCCTTCTTTTGACCCATTTTGCCAAAGGAAAGGAAGTTGACTAATAATTATGCACACCTGATATAGGGTGTTGATGTCATTAGACCACACACCTTCTCATTACAGAGATGTACATCACCTAATATGCTTAATTGGTAGTAGGCTTTCGAGCCTATACAGCTTGGAGTAAGACAACATGCATAAAGAGGATGATGTGGTCAAAATACTAATTTGCCTAATAATTCTGCACTCCCTGTATATTCCTATTACAAGGGATGTTTACATCCCTTCTACTGGGAATAAAAGTGATCATAAAAATTAAAATGTAAAAAAAAAAATAATAATTTGAAACACCCGTCCCCGGATGGCCTTTGGAGATTTTTAAGTACTGAAGTTTGGTGCCATTCCATGAGTTTGCCGAATTTTTAAGCGTGACATGTTGAGTATTATTTACTCGGCGTAACATCATATTTCATATTGTACAAAAAAAATTGGGCTAACTTTACTGGTTTAATTTTCATTTCATGAAACAATTTTTTTCCCCAAAAAAGGCGTTTGAAAAATTATTGCGCAAATAACGTGCGAGATAAAAAGTTGCAATGACCCCCATTTTATTCCCTAGGGTGTCTGCTAAAAAAACATATATAATGTTTTGGGGTTCAGAGTAATTTTCTAGCAAAGAAATTATGATTTTTACTTGAAGGAGAGAAGTGCAATAATAGGCCTGGTATTGAAGTGGTTAAAGCGATGTATTTGTGACTTAAATAAATGAGCCAATTGTCCGTGTACAAATTGCAGCAACCCTTAGCAAAACTGCTGTGACTGCTTAAGAATTTTCTACTGTTAACAAGTGAGATCTGATTGGTTGAAGCAATTTATACCTCATTATTATTTGTACTGCCTCCTAAAACATTCCCAGTTGTCTCATTTATGCATTCTTGCATTGTTTTCCTACGGGCTTCATTTCTTCCTTTTTTTTTTTTTTTTTTTATTATTTTTTTGTTTACTGTGTACACATAGATGACAGAGGGAAGCTTGTTCGTTCCTACACAGTGGAGCCTTGGATGGACTCTTATGAAGACCATATTGGTACAGAGGTAACTATACCTAAAGGTGGCATTAATGTAGTTGTAAAAAAAAAAAAAAAAATGTTTGTTACATTGAAGAACATCATGCTATCAATACAAACACCTTTTCCTTTCCTCTTTTGCTCTCAGATGAGCCAGTCAGACAGTGGCGTTGATCTGAGTAGTGATTCGCAGCTCTCTTCCAGTAGTTGTAGTCAACGCAGCTCTCCAGATGGTGGGATGAAGCCTGAAATGGGCAAGAGATCAGTACGCCCAGGGTCCTCAGGTCCACCGCCGCATGGACACATTCTGGTAATTCCAAGTCTATATAGTCCTCCTTGCTGTGCTATTTGCAAAATTAATGGAGCTTAAAGAGAAACGTGAAGGTCCTAGTTCCTGACAATGCAATATGAAAATGCTAGCTG
The DNA here is from genome assembly GCF_905171775.1 of Rana temporaria. Taxonomy (NCBI): domain Eukaryota; kingdom Metazoa; phylum Chordata; class Amphibia; order Anura; family Ranidae; genus Rana; species Rana temporaria. The sequence goes on along the minus strand of NC_053497.1, from coordinate 32,258,876 downwards.
CCTCTATCATGCTGAGTCACTGACCTGACAATAAGTGCGAAAATAAGGACCCAAAGTTTCCTAATCTGCATAAACTTATTCCAGTTTAGTGAGCCAGGGTGGGTGAAGCAACAGGTTTGCATAGAATCTGAGAGGTCAACAGTGGTCTCTCAGTACAGGTTTAATTGCACAATACTAATGTTTTTTCTCTTTCGTTCATAGACGGACACAGCATCCTTTGACCTTAGGGTTATGCTTCTTCCTACCAGGAGATTTAGGCAGAATTCTACAGCACTTAAGGTGTTAAAAACTTTCCTTCATGCCGCTCCTCCCAGGGGGCGTGGCTCCCCCAGGCATAACCCCCACTCTGCTTTAGCAGCCTCAGTTTGTTTCTGCCTAACCGTCAGGAGAGTCAGGCTCTCTCTGGAGTCCTGGACTCTGGAGTTTTTTCTTGCAAATTTTTTTGCATTTTGCGAGTTTTTTCCTCGCTTTTTTATTTTATTTTTATTTTTGAATCCTGCGATTCTTCTATCAACAGCCGACTGGGTGACAGGCTGGGTCCTCGACCCTTGTAGTCCCCCCAGGTTCGGCCTTCGAGCGTGTGCCGGCCCTCAGCTCCGCTTTGGGACGTCCACGACAGGCCCCATTGCTCCAGGGGCGGCCGGGGAACTTCGGTTCTAGGGCACACATATGACCGGTCTCTATGGCCTTGTCACAGTGTGTCTGGCTGACAGCCATGCCGTTCGCGGACGTTGGTTCTGTCTGGGATACCTCCAGCCAGGTAGTCGCAGGACAGGTAAGTAGTGGCCCCTTACTCAGGTAAGTGGTCTGGCTGGAATGTTTTCCCTTGGGAGGTCGACTGAGGGTTTTCCCCTGCTTTCCTCTCTCCCTTATTCCTCTCCCTCCTTTCCCCTTTGGGTGACGGCTGTGCAGGGGGTTTTTTCCCTGGGGCTCATATTTTTTTTTTTTTTTTTCACTCGGGTATGGCTGGGGCTGTTCTGTGTCACTGCAGGGGACTGTGGTGGACATTCTGGGCATTTTTGTGTGTGCTGTGTGCTGTTTTGGTGTACTGTCATTTTTGGGTACACTGTCTTTTTAAAACTGCGCAACGGCGGCCATTTTGCCGGAGCCGCGCTTGTATTATTCGGCGGCCATTTTCTTGTGGCCGGCGCCATTTTCAGCACTAGTTCGGCCTCTAGTGGCCGTTTCGGCGGGGAAAAAAGACCGCGAATCATCTGAGGGGACAGACGCAGCGCTGCAGCTTCTCCTCAGCACACACTTGCCTTCACAGACCGCGCTGTACCAGGGGGTGGTGAGTCTCAGGGGGCCCCATACTGTGCTCTAGCGGCCGGGAGGTGACCTGTGGGGGACTTTTTTCCTGCCCTTGGCAGTAGGGGTGAAATGGCAACGGCAATATGGAGCCTGAATCAGGCCCCTCATTTCTTACAATGCCGGAATTAACCCTTAAGCGCCCCTCCCCCTGCCACATCTGTTGAATCGGTGTCGGCTGTCCTGGAGTCTTTTCTCACCAGGTTTGAAGCAGCCAGTGCTCGGTTGGGGGGTAAAAAAGCGCCCCCCCCCGGAGGCTGTTTCTGGGGATATCTCTGACGCAGAATCTGATGCTTCTGGTTCTGTCATGTCAGAGGATGCGGGCTTAACCCACATGGACAGCGAGGATGACTCTGCTGCGGAGTCTGCTGATAAGGAATTTGTTGGAGCTCTTATTACTGCGGTGCGTGAGGCTCTTCATTTAGAGGATTTGGCGGAGACACCAGCGGTGTCAGTCCTTTTGGATTCCGCAAACCACCGCGTACCGCTAAGGTATTCCCCTGTGTTCCTTATTTAGACAATATGTTGTATAAGGAATGGGATACACCGCAAAAGGCTTTTACGGTTCCTAAAAGCTTTGCTACCGTTACCCCCTGGAGGAGGACTTTTTTAAAAAAGTGGGTCACTCCTCCGTCGGTGGACCCTCCTGTGTCCAGACTGAGTAAGGCTACTACGTTGCCTGTGGAGGGGGCTCCTGCTTTCAAGGACCCCGCTAATAGGAGAGTGGAGGCCGTGGCCCGCTCCCTGTTCTCGGTGGTGGGTTCGGTGGTAAGGCCGGCTCTGGCCGGAGCCCTGGTAGCTCAGACGCTGACTGAAAGGGCGAAGCTCCTGCTGCAGGACCTGGAGGTCCAGGGGGCTTCCGAGTCCTCTAGGGACCTGGCTGAACAGTTGATTCAGGGTCAGAAGTTTCTCTGCGAGGCGGATATGGATTAGATTCCTTTGCTTTCCAGGGCTTCTGTCTACGCAGTGGTTCTGCGCCGCCTTATATGGCTGAAGTGCTGGTCGGCTGACCAGTACTCAAAAAAGGCCTTGGTAGATTTGCCCTTTAAGGGCGGACGGCTTTTGGGGGCATCCCTGGATGACATCATTAAGGATGCCACTGGAGGTAAGAGCACCTTGCTCCCTCAGTCGGGGAAGGGTAGGGAACCTCGCCGCAAGCAAGGTCCTACTTTTACTACCCCCTAAACGGTTTTTTTCGTGCGCCAGCGCGGCTGGAAAAGGTCCGCAGGGTGCAAAAGCCCTTGCTGCCGGGCGTAAGCGCCCCTGGTTCAAAAAACCGAACAAGCCTGCGGACAAGCCTGCTTCCGCATGAAGGTCTGCCCCCGCCCGGGTCTCGGGTGGGGGGACGGCTTCACGACTTCGTGGATCGGTGGAATTCTCTTCTATCCGACCGTTGGGTTTGCGAGGTGGTCGCCTCGGGGTACAAGATAGAGTTCCTTTCTTGTCCCCCAAACAGATTTTTTTCCATCCAACCTCCAGCTTCCTCCGGATCGTCGGCTAGCCCTGTCCGGGGCTGTCCAGGATCTTCTGGACAGGGGGGTGGTTGTGCCGGTCCCCTCGCTGGAACGGTTTCGGGGGTTCTACTCCAATCTGTTCGTGGTCCCCAAGAAGGGAGGGGTTCGCCCTATCCTGGACCTAAAGGCCCTCAACTCCTTTGTCAAGGTGCAGCGATTCAGGATGGAGTCGGTCCGTTCTATCATGGCGTCCCTCCACCAGGGGGACTTCATGGCGTCCTTAGACATCATGGACGCATACCTGCATGTTCCCGTTTGCACAAGCCACCAAAGGTATCTGCGCTTTGCGATCGGGGAGGACCACTATCAATTCGTGGCCCTCCCGTTCGGGCTGGCGTCGGCACCACGGGTGTTCACCAAGGTGCTCGCCCCGATCCTGGCCTTGCTACGGCAGCGAGGGATCGCTATCGTGGGATACCTGGACGACCTTCTCCTGAGAGCTTCTTCAGGCTCAGAGTTAGAGGAGGACGTGTCCATCACGTGTCGGACTCTGCAGGAGTTCGGCTGGTTTCTGAATCTCAGAAAATCAGTGTTGGTTCCGTCCCAGAGGCTGGAACCCCTGGGGCTGGTTTTGGATTCGGGGGAGACAAAAGTGTTCCTCCCATCGCAAAACCTGCTGACCCTGCAATCTGCAGTGAGACAGTTGTTGACCCAGAAGTGGTCATCTCTTCGCTTCTGCATGCGGGTTCTGGGTCTGATGGTGGCCTCCTTCGAGGCAGTTCTGTATGCCCAATCCACACCAGGGTACTACAGAAGGAGATTCTGTCACGATGGGACAGGGTCCCATCTTCTCTGGATCACCAGATTCGGTTGAGCCATCTGGCCAAGTCTTCCCTGGCATGGTGGCTGACGTCTCTGGTGCTTCGGTCCGGGAAGTCTTTTCTTCCGTGCCGCTGGACAGTGGTCACGACGGATGCCAGCCTCTTCGGCTGGGGGGGCGTCTGGGGCACCCAGTCAGCCCAGGGGCGCTGGACTCGGGAGGAGTCCCGCCTGCCGATCAAGCTGTGCCTTGTCAGGTGGTCGCTGGAGCTACAGGGCCGTCCTGTCAGGATCCAGTCCGACAACGCCACGGCCGTGGCGTACATCAATCATCAGGGCGGCACAAGGAGCTCGGCCGCGGCGACGGAGGTCGCTCACATACTTCGGTGGGCCGAAAGGTCCGTTCCGGCCCTGTCGGCGGTATACATTCCGGGAGTTCTGAATTGGCAAGCCGACTTCCTAAGTCGCATGACTCTGGATCAAGGGGAGTGGTCTCTCCACCCGGAGGTGTTTCAGATCCTGTGCCAAAAATGGGGCACTCCAGACGTGGACCTTCTGGCGTCCCGTCTCAATCGGAAGGTACCACGGTTTGTGGCTAGGTCAAGGGACCCGTGGGCAGACGCGTCAGTGGCTCCCTGGGTCAATATCACCTGATTTACGCCTTCCCTCCTCTAAGGCTCCTACCCCGCCTGCTGCGCAGGGTGGAAGCCGAAGGTATTCCAACGATCCTGATCGCCCCGGATTGGCCGCGTCGCTCTTGGTACGCGGACCTGGTACGTCTGGTGACAGACGCCCCCTGGCGTCTGCCTCTGAGGGAAGATCTCCTGTCTCAGGGCCCGATCTTCCATCCTGCTTTACGGTCACTGGCTTTAACGGCGTGGCTGTTGAAAACCAGGTACTGAAGGACCGGGGCCTGTCGGGCCCGGTAATCTCTACCATGCTGCGTGCACGGAAGTCCACTTCTCGAAAAATTTACCATCGTACATGGAAAGCATACATCTCTATGTGTGAGGAGATGAAGTGGCACCCCCGTACTTACGTGGTGTCCCGGATCCTGCTGTTCCTACAGCGGGGAGTGGACCAGGCTCTTGCCTTGAGCACGATCAAGAGTCAGATTTCTGCTCAGGCTGTTTATTTTCAGCGTCCCTTGGCAGCGAATTCTTTGGTTCGCACGTTTGTGCAGGGGGTCCGGCATGTGGCCCCCCCGGTGCGCCCTCCGCTACCTTCTTGGGACTTGAACTTGGTCCTCTCGGCGCTTCAGCGTGCCCCCTTTGAGGACATTCGGGAGATCCCCTTGCTGACTTTGTCGCAGAAGGTGGTCTTTCTGGTAGCTATTACCTCTATCAGACGAGTGTCTGAACTGGCGGCCTTGTATTGCAAGGCCCCCTACTTGGTCATCCATCAGGATAAGGCGGTGCTGCGCCCGCAGCCCTCTTTTCTTCCGAAGGTCGTTTCGGCCTTTCACATTAACGAGGACATTGTTGTTCCATCATTATGTCCTCAGCCGAAGAACCCGAAGGAGGCCTCTTTACATTCTCTGGATGTGGTTCGGGCCCTTCGAGTTTACTTGTCGGCGACAGCTCCGTTCCGGAAGTCGGACTCGCTGTTCGTGTCTGTGTCCGGTCCCAGTAAGGGCCTGGCAGTCTCGTCGGCCACCATTTCCAGGTGGATCCGACAGGTTGTGCTTCAGGCCTACGCCCTGAAGGGGCGGGCGCCTCCCTTTCGGGTCATGGCGCATTCGACCAGGGCGATCGGGGCCTCCTGGGCTTCCGACACCAAGCCTCTGTGTTACAGGTGTGTAAGGCAGCGACCTGGTCGTCGTTCCACACTTTTTCAAAGTTTTATAAGGTGGATGTGAGTGCATCTTCTGATGCCTCCTTCGGCCGCAGGGTGTTACAGGCGGCAGTTTAAGGTTGGAGTTCCTCCGTTGAGTAACTCCGGTTTTGTTTGGGGTGTAACCTGTTTTTGCTGTGTTATTTTCCCACCCCTCGAATTTTTTTGACACTGCTTGGGGACGTCCCTAAGGTCAAAGGATGCTGTGTCCGTCTATGAACGAAAGAGAAAAAAGGATTTTTTGTACTCACCGTAAAATCCATTTCTCTGAGTTCATAGACGGACACAGCACCCACCCCTCCTTTGTTTGTACTGCTTGTTACGAACTGAGGCTGCTAAAGCAGAGTGGGGGTTATGCCTGGGGGAGCCACGCCCCCTGGGAGGAGCGGCATGAAGGAAAGTTTTTAACACCTTAAGTGCTGTAGAATTCTGCCTAAATCTCCTGGTAGGAAGAAGCATAACCCTAAGGTCAAAGGATGCTGTGTCCGTCTATGAACTCAGAGAAATGGATTTTACGGTGAGTACAAAAAATCCTTTTTTTTTTGAATAGGTGCTATGGGGGGGGGGGGGGGGGGGCGGGGTTTACAACAGGCAGTGTCTGCATTCTTTGCACATTATTTCTCCTTCCCAACTTCTAGTGTCTTTGACCCTGTACCTGCTGAATATTTGTTTGAAGTTACTCTGAAGTAGCTCTTAAACTACCATTTTCTTTGTGCCTGCAAAACTTCGGTATTATCTGGTTGATCCTGCTAGTTGCTTTCTTCCTAGTAATAAACTGACCATGCCGAGTTTGGCAGCTGATCATGCTAGCGTGGTCAGTTTATGTCCTCTGTCATCCTGCTGTTTGATACAGGCACGTTGTGCATTTGACTTTGCACAGCATTCCTATATCTACCGTGCTCAGTATAAGACCACAACGCCAGCCATAACTTTTCCTTTGATTGACGGCTTGTGAGTCAGCACTGCAATCAGCAGGGGAAAACATATGGATTTACAAAAGGCATATATGTATGTACAGCGGTGGCCAAGTGTTTCGCGAATGACACAAATATACATTTTTACAAAGTCTGCTGCTTCAGTGTTTTTAGATCTTTTTGTCAGATGTTCCAATTTATATTGACATATAATTACAAGCATTTTATAAGTGTAATGACCGTTTTTCATGACGAGAAAAATGCCATTTTTTAAATTGGTCATGAAAAATGGTCGTGTGTAGGCTCCAGAGCATTTTTCTCGACGAGAAAAATGCCCATTAAAAATGTAGAACCTGCTCCTTTTTTTTCTCATTTTTCACATCGTTTTTTTTCACGTCGTGAAAAACGATTGTGTGTGTAGGCTTTAACGAGGGGGGAAGAAACGCACATGCTCAGAAGCAAGGTATGAGACGGGAGCGCTCGGTCTGTCCGTCCGTCCGTCCGTCGTACAACACCGCGCTTTGCTAGAGCATTTTTTTTCACGAACGTGTGTATGCAAGGCAGACTTGAGAGGAATCACGACAAATCACGTCGAGAAAGACTTTGTTTTTTTCCATTACATGAATAACGGTCGCGTGTACGCGGCATTAGGCTTTTATTGGCAATTACATGAAGTTTATGCAGATATTGGCAGTGTTGACCCTTCTTTTTCGAGACCTCTGCAATCCGCCCTGCTGTCAGTCAACATACTGACTGACTGGAACCCCATTCTTGCATAATCAATGCTTGGAGTTTGTCAGAATTTGTGGGAGTTTTTTTTGTTCACCCGCCTCTTGAGGATTGACCACAAGTTCTCAATAGGATTAAGGTCTGGGGAGTTTCATGGCCATGGACCCAAAATGTCAATGTTTTGTTCCCCAAGCTACTTGGTTATGACTTTGGCCTTATGGCAAGGTGCTCCATCAAGCTGGAAAAGGCATTGTATATCGTCAAACTGTTCTTGGATGGTTGGGAGAAGTTGCTCTCAGAGGGTATTTTTGTACCATTCTTTATTCATGGCTGTGTTCTTAGGCGATATTGTGAGTGAGCCCCCCACTCCCTTCTCTGAGACGCAACACCACACATGGTTAATCTCGGATGCTTTAATGTTGGCATGACACAGGACTGATGGTAGCGCTCACCTTATCTTCTCCGGACAAGGTTTTTTACGGATCCCCCAAACAATCAGAAAGGGGATTCATCAGAAAAAATGACTTTTCCCCAGTGCTCAGCAGTATAATCCCTGTACACTTTGCAGAATATCAGTCTGTTCCTGATGTTTTTCCTGGAGAGAAGTTGCTTCTTTGCTGCCCTTCTTGACACCAGGCCACCCTTCAAATCCTCACTGTGCATGCCGATGTACTCACCTGACTGCTGCCATTCCTAAGCAAGCTCTGCACTGGTGGTGTCCCAAACCCGCAGCTGAATCGACTGTAGGAGACTTTCTGGCGCTTGGATTTTCTTGGGTGCCCTGAAGCCTTCTTCACAACAATTGAAGTTCCTGATGATCCGATAAATGGTTGATTTAGGTCCAATCTTAGTAGCAGCAATATCCCTGCTTGGGCATCCCTTTGTGTGCAAAGCAATGATGACTGCACATTTTCTTTGCAGGTAACCATGGTTAACATAGGAACAATGATTTTAAGCACCACCCTCTTTTAAAGCTTCCAGTCTGTTATTGTAACTCAATCCGCATTACAGAGTGGTTTCCAGCCTTGTCCTCGTCAACACGGACACCTGTGTTAACCAGAGAATTACTGACATGTCAGCTAGTCCTTTTGTGACCAGGCCAAAATGCAGTGGAAATAATTTTTTTGGGGAGGATTAAGTTAATTTTCATTGGAAAATGGGACTTTGCAATGAATTGCAATTCATCTGTTCAATAGTCATAACATTCTGGAGTATATGCAAATTGCTATCCTAAAAACTGAGGCAGCAGACTTTGTGAAAACAATTTTTGTGTCGTTCTCAAAACTTTTGGCCACGGCTGTACTCCAAAGTAGTTGTGAAGTTCTTTCATCATATGCAAATTTGTAACCAGGATAAACAAACATAAATGTGGTCTAGCAAAGGTATCATTCCAATGTATATAGCATAGCAAAATTCTAGTAGTTCAATAGTGACCGTTAAATAAAATAACATCCAACTTGCATGAAAAGTAATAATGTTATTGAAAATAGATTAAAATTCTGATGTAACATTTGAAGATTTCATATAAAAGTTACACTTTTGATGTACAGTATGTCCTTGAGAGAGGTCTACGCGTTTCGTGGCCACGCCAATTCCTCAGGACCCACAAAGATCAATACAAAGATGTTAGTTATCATGCAAAAGCACTTCTACAAAAAGATTAACAAATAGCACAAATTGGCCCTATGAATAAAGAATACACCTTGACATCAGAGGTGTATTTAGGTTTTGTGCTGCCCTAGGCCTGACTAAACTTGCGCACCCCCCAATTTAAATATGACCCACCCCTTCCTGTCAAAGCCACACCCCTTCTTTAAGACCCGCCCTGTCATATTCATGGGGAGAGGACAGAGGGATGCCGTGGGTGAAGGACAGAGGGACGTGGCTCTCTGGTGGCAAGGGAACAGCGTAGCTCTCTGGTGGCGCGGAGTAAATCGTGGTGTGGGGTACAGCGCGGCTCTCTGGTTGCGTGGGAACAGCATGGCTCTCTGGTGGCACGGAGTACGGCATGGGGTACAGTGTGGCTCCCTCTCTGGTTTCTCACAAAACACATAGACCCCAAAAGTGAGTGCACCCCTCACATTTTTATAAATATTTTATTATATCTTTTCATGTGACAACACTGAAGAAATGACACTTTACTGCAATGTAAAGGCCACCATTATTTTCTAGCACTGCCTTAACCCTCTTGGGCATGGAGTTCACCAGAACATCACAGGTTTCCACTGGAGTCCTCTTCCATGACGACATCACAGAGCTGGTGGATGTTGGAGACCTTGCGCTCCTCCACTTTCCATTTGAGGATGCCCCACAGATGCTCAATAGAGTTTAGGTCTGGAGACATGCTTGGTCAGTCCATCACCTTTACCCTCAGCTTCTTTATCAAGGCAGTGGTTATCTTGGAGGTGTGTTTGGGATAATTATGTTGGAACACTGTCCTGCGGCCCAGTCTCTGAAGGGAGGGGATCATGCTCTGCTTCAGTATGTCACAGTACATGTTGGCATTCATGGTTCCCTCAATGAACTGTAGCTCCCCAGTGTCGGCAGCACTCATGCAGCCCCAGACCATGACACTCCCGCCACCATGCTTTGACTGTAGGCAAGACACACTTGTCTTTGTCCTCCTCACCTGGTTGCCACCACACACGCTCGACACCATCTGAACCAAATAAGTTTATCTTGGTCTCATCAGACCACAGGACATGGTTCCAGCAATCCATGTCCTTGGTCTGCTTGTCTTCAGCAAACACCGGGCTTTCTTGTGTATTATCTTTAGAAGAGGCTTCCTTCTGGGATGACAGCCATGCAGACCAATTTGAAGCAGAGCACTAACAGGCTGACCCCCCACCCCTTCAACCTCTGCAGCAATGCTGGCAGCACTCATGCATCTATTTTCCAAAGACGACCTCCATATATGACGCTGAGCACGCACACTCAACTTCTCTGGTTGACCATAGTGAGGCCTGTTCTGAGTGGAACCTGTCCTGTTAAACCGATGTATGGTCTTGGCCACCATGCCGCAGCTCAGTTTCAGGGTCTTGGCAAATCTTCTTATAGCCTAGGCCATCTTTATGTAGAGCAACATTTTGAATTTTTCAGATCCTCAGAGTTCTTTGCCATGAGGTGCCATGTTGAACTTCCAGTGACCAGTATGAGAAAGTGAGAGCGATAACACCAATTTAAACACACCTGAGACCTTGTAACACTAATGAGTCACATGACATTGGGGAGGGAAAATGACTAATCGGGCCCAATTTGGACAGTTTTGCTTAGGGGTGTACTCGCTTTTGTTGCCAGCGGTTTAGACATTAATGGCTGTGTCTTGGTGTAAATGTGCTGTCCCCTCAAAATAACTTGTACACGCTGTACACTCGGCACTTTACAGTGTAGCAAAGTGTAATTTCTGCAGTGTTGTCACATGAAAAGATATAAAAAAAATATATACAAAAATGTGAGGGGTGTACTCACTTTTGTTAGATACTGTACATCGAAGGTGTAATGAATTATTGTTACAACTTTTTTTATATGATGTTTTCAAATGTTGCATCAGAATTTTAATCTATTTTTAATAATTTATTTGATGGTCACCAGTGGTGTGTTCAAAATCAAATTTTACTAGAATTTTGCTATACTTTAACAAATCTCTGCCGTTTATTTATAGTCATCAGGAATTCCTCCTGATCCAATCGGGATGGAGCGTGCCCAGAAACCTGCATCAGAATGTCCACGAGGACCCAGCACACCCTCTTCTCTCTCCTCGGCTCCTCAGTCTCCAAATCCTAAGGTAAGGACTAAAATATTTACATAACTTTTTATAAATTGGGCCTGTTGTAACTCCTAACTGCCATGTCATGTGCCAAACTTTGTCATTTTTTATCTGATCTTCTGCAATTTTTCTTTCTCTTGGTACAATTAAAACAACCAGTTTGCTCACGCTGAAGGCACCAAGCATGCCAGGGACACACATGGCACTGCAAGCCGGTATTCTGGCATGGTAAGTCTTAAGAAATATTGCTGTTCCTCTTGTACCCTGGCATCTTATGTGTTTACACCTGTAATGGCCTTAAAATGATCCAAACTACTGATGAATAGTAGACAACATAAGTTGCCAGATTGTACAGTACTTGTTACAGTATGCCCGCAGAGCGCTCGCCTGGACCTTTATGGTTCTCGCGCAGCTGCTTACCTTCTGGAAGTCAGAATTTGCATTAGCAATAGTTTGCGCTGTATAGTGAGCTGGGGAGGTGGCTTGTCTATTACCCTGGAAATTAGGGACATCTTGTAAATGTCCAGCCGTGCTGTCCGTTTTAAAGGCATCCTACATCTACGGTAATTACCATAAACCTCCCAATTGCAGCTTAAAGCGGATCTCCGCCGAAAAAATCTAAAAATACTGCAGCTGCTGACTTTTAATATAAGGACACTTGCCTGTCCAGGAGTCCGATCGCTCATCACTCTGCTGCCCCCACCGCCATCCTCGGTGAGGGAACCAGGAAGTGAAGCATTGTGGCTTCACTGCCCGGTTCCCTACAGCGCATGCGCGAGTCGCGCTGCACCATGCTCACTGGTCCCCGCTGGGAGCCATGTGTTTCCCAGAACACAACGGGTGTGGGAGGACGGGATCTGAAATCCGCAGTCTACCTGCAGACTGTGTGGCCGGTAGTGGGTGCAAATACCTGTCTTTAGACAGGTATCTGCACCCCCTCCTCCTGAAAGTTTTTTTTTTTTTCATTTTGAATAGAGTAAGGGAGGGGGGTTTTTTTTTTTTCCTTTTTTCTTTCTTTTTTTTCGTTTTTTTTTTGTTTGTTTGCCGTCCGTCTCATTGGGGAGATTTCCCTTTACTTCCTGTCCCATTGCCAAAACAGGAAATGAGGGGACATCCCCTGCAAAGTGAAGGAATCCAGGTGCCACCAAAACTAATATCCTCTCTGTTGGCCGTTTCCGAGATTCTCCAGCCCCCCCAACCCCCCCGCATCCCATTGAAGTCAATGCGGAATAAATTATTTTCGTTTCCGTTGGCTTCAATGGGGAAACTCGCTTTGATATGCGAGTACTTTGGATTACCTGGATTACCTGGAACGGATTATGCTCGTAATCCGAGGTTCCACTGTATAATTGTTTTTTTTAATTCTGCGAATAAGCTCTTTTGTAAAAAGAACAACTGAGGTGTTCAAATCTCTCTCCAACCTATCGACAACTAAAGAACAGTTTTTTACCTTTTAGTTACACTATAATATTTTATTATTTTTGACTTTCATCCTCCCTGTTAACTTGCAGACTGGCCCCTCTACTCAGTCCTGGCATCTCCAAGCGCATTCAGCTTCCACTGGGCCCTCCTTGGATCATCTGCAGATAAGCCAGTCCCCTGCTGTCTCCGATGGGGGGAAATCTCACATGCCAGGTATGTGTTTGCAGAAAACTATTAATGTGATTGTACCCCCTTTTTCTTCTTCTTCTTCTTCTTTAAAATAACAAACATGCTATACTGATCTGCTCTGTGTAATGGTTTTGCACAGAGCAGCCCCATTCCTCCTCTTCTCAGGTCCCCCTCCAGCGCTCCTCGGTTCCTCCCCTATGCAAAGTGCCAATCATAGCAGCGCCAGTCATAGCAAGACACGCAGAGTGCAGTTCCGCCCCTCCCTGCTTCCTCCACACTGGTTGTGATTGAGATGCAGAAGCCAGTGGCTTCCACTGCTATATGAGCCTATGAGGAGGGAGAGAGCCGCTGCTCTCGTGCACAGTGGTGGATCGAGAAGGGACTCAGGTAAGTATGAGGGGGAGCTGCACTCAGTTTTTTACCTTAACCACTTGGTGACTGCCTGCCCACCACGTACTGCGGACAAGCTGTAGCGTACTCGTACGTCGCTTTCTATTTTTGGGTTTATGCACCCCCCCACCCAGCACCCGCTGCGATTGTACACAGTGGGCGCCTGTTATCAAGTCCCGCCCAATGATTTATGGCTGGGACCTGCTAATCGGCTGCGTACAATCACAGCCCAGGGCTCTGTTTTTGCAATCAATACAGAGCTCTGTACAGAGGGAGCGATCTGTCAGTTTCTTATTCCTGAAAAGCAGGGATGAGAAACGGATCTTAGTAAATGCAGCTCATTGTACACACATTGGCACATATTTAACTCCTTGATCGCCCTAAATGTTAACCTCTTGCCAGCCAGTATCATTAGTACAGTTACTGTGTGTAGTATTATCACTGTATTTGTGTCACTGGTGATGTCAGTGAGAAAATAAAAACTCAGTGGTGATCAAATGCCACCAAAAGAAAGCTCTATTTGTGGGGGAAAAAATTACAAATTGTATATGGGTAAAGCATTGCATGACAGCGCATGCAGCTAAAGTAACACAGTGCTGTATTGCAAAAAAATTGCCTGGTCATAAAGAGGGGTAAATCTTCCTGAGGTCAAGGGGAAACACTTAACCAAAACACCTGATTGAACTTGTTGGACATCCCATTTCAAATAGATGGAGGTGCTTCCTTTGCAACTATATGATCCTCCACTCATCAGGAAGGGCTTTCCACAAGATTTTAAATTGCATCTGTAGGAATTTGTGACCATTTAGGCAAAAAAAAAAGATTTGTGAGGTCAGGTGTTGGATGAGAAAACCTGTCTTGCAATTGGTGTACATCTCTAAGGTGTTCAGTAGGATTGAGATCAGAGCTTTGTGCAGGCAACTTGATTTCACTTACTCCAAACTCATCAAGGCATGTCTTTATGGCACTGGCTTTGTACACAGGGGCACAGTCATACTGGAACAGAAAGTGAGCGTCCCCAAACAGTTGTCACTAGGTTGGAAGCTCACAATTCTGTATACTGTAGTATTAACGGGACCCTGAACTCAACAATTGGGAAGGGTGTCCACATGCTTTTGGCCTTTATAGCATACAAATTGTTTTTTTGTTTTTTCCTTGTAGAGGATCTGAGCCAGAGAGTTTATGCAAACCAGTACTATCAGGTAAGTAAGGTGACCCTTTTCCCTTCAGTAATGTCCAATGCAAGAGACCTGTTGTACAAGGTTTGTTGGCCTGAGTTCCTCAGCTGTATTTGCTTGTTGTATTCTGTATCAGGTGGACGTCCACGTCACAAGTACAGGCAGTGGCTACAGACCTGGAACTCCTTCCCTGCAGCCCTACAGGTAAAAAATTTTCCTCATCCACACTAAATATTCCTGTTTATTGCGCCTGTTATTCCTTAAGGTGGAACGCCAGCCAAAAACTTTTTTTTTTTTTTTATGGTGGAGAGGGGTTAAAACCCCAATTAAGCTTTAATTGCCATTTCTGTCTCAGCTGAGAAATCAGGGGAAACTTCCACAACGAGGACTAAGGCTGGGTTCACACTGACCACCGCTCGCAGCAGGGGGTTCAGTGCATTCCTGTTCTCCGTTTCAGGGGCAAAAAGACGCACAGGACCCTTTTCCAGCACGGAGCGCAGACTCCCCGGAGGTGTGTGAACCAGCTCCATTGAGAGCCGGTCATAGTCTCCTGCCATGCCTCGCATCCAATCCGCATAAATGTGAACCCAGCCTTAGACCATAGTGTAACCAAGAGGATCTAATCCCTCCCCACACACAAAAAAAAAAAGAAAATTGGATGAAGTGCCACCTTAAGTACTAGGCCTACTACATACTGACTTCAGTTTATGAAAGAGAAATGTGTACAGCAGGCCTTTGCAAACTATTTGCAAAGCTTTCAGTGGGCTCTAGGACCTGTTGACGTTCTTTGGGCTGTATTGACGAACTTGCTTTTGACATCAGTTTCAGATGCTTCTGAGGTCTCAGGATTCATTACGGGTACATTTAGCTGCATATACTCCATAAATAACAACGCTATACACTGTGTCCTCAGTCTCAACAAATATTCATGTACAACAATCCCAATTTTATAATATGTGATGAAGAAATATGTGAGAATATCCACTTCATGAATTTATTCAGTGCAATCCACCACAAGATCAATCATCCATCAGAGCCGCACTTACTGATAGTTGTGACCTCCTCCAAATTATAGGTAGTTCAAAATTATTATTATTAAACAGCATTTATATAGCGCCAACAGATTGTGATGCACTTTACAATATGAAAGAGAGCTAGCTAGTACAGTTGCAATACAATAAAATACAAGAGGGTTGAGGAGACCCTGCTCATAAGAGCTTACAATCTAAGAGGGTGGGGTAAGTGGTACAAAAGGTTATAACTGGGGGGGGGGGGGGGGGGAGCTGATGGAAGTAATAAACGTTCAGTTAGGTGGGGAAGGCATCCCTGATAAGATAAGTTTTCAGGGATTGTCTAAAGGCAGCCAGAGTAGGAGATAGCCAGACAGACTGAGGTAGAGAGTTCCAGAGGGTGGGAGGGGCTCTGGAGAAATCCTGGAGATGAGGAGACCAGGGAGCTTGAGAGCAGAAGGTATTTGGAGGAGCATAGAGGACAGTTTGGGTGATAATTGGAGACGAGATTGACGCTGTATCCCAGGGCAGAGTTATGAATCTCTTTATATGTGAGTATTTTGAATTAAATTGGCGGGGCATTTGGAAACCAGTGTAGGGATTGGCAGAGACGGGTGGTGGACACTGATTGGTTGGTAAGGTAGATGAGTGGCAAAAGCATTCATAATAGACTGAAGAGGAGATAAGCCATCAAAGGCAAAATAAAACCATCAGGTCTTTTCCCTATCCGAGTCTCCTAAGCATCACACAGTCACAGAGATACCACAAATATTCAAATACAACCGGCACATCTTATCCATAAGCATCACAAAATGGGCACCACAACTAGTAAAAAAAAAATCGCAATCTCTAGCCACCATGGAGTTTATATCCATCTCGCCCTTCCTCCATCCTGCAGCGTGTGTAATGATGCCATTTCCTCATTCTGCCTTCCTCAGGAGCATCTGCCATCAGTTGACCTCTGACATCCATCTGACAATCTTCAGGCTGATTTTGTGAAAAGCAATTCTAACATGAGCAAAAGCTTGTTGACACAGGCCCATAAGCAGTTATGTTGAAGCCCTTAAAGCAAGTTTTAGTTTTGGTATGGAGATGTTTAGAGCGGAAACTTGTGCAGATCTGTTGGGGGTGAATGGGGGGGGGTTACCTTGGCTGATGTTTATGCCACGTTTGGTTTGCTTCTGTGTAGTGTAAAATGTATACTTTCATTCATGCTGGATAGTACCATCTCGCTGTACTGCCGGTCAGCTGCTGCTCTCATACAGGGAAACCGTAGTGTCCTTTTATCAGCCCCTACTCTTTCCTAGTCCATTCACAGAAGGCCTTGTATTTTGTGTGTGGTTAGCAGAAAACAAGGCATTCTGTAAACGAACAAGGGTAGAGGAAGGGGCAGATAAATGACAGTACTGCTTTCCTGTATAAGAGCCACAGCTTGCCGGAAGTACAGCGAGACTGTATACTACCTGGCATGAATGAAGGTAGGAATTTTAACCACTTGCCGACTAGCCGCCGTCGTTATATGGCGGCAGGTCGGCTCTCCTGCGCGAATCACTGTACCTGTACGGCAGCTTCGGGAGCGTGCCTACAGGTCGGGCAAACTGAATGTCCGACGGCAACATGCGATCACCTAGTACAAAGGCAGAACGGGGATCTGCCAGTGTAAACAAGTGGATCCCCGTTCTGCTAGATGATTCAACGGAGATCTGCTGTTCCCAGTGATCGGGAACAGTGATCTGGCAGTCCATCCCCCCTATAGTTAGAACACGCTGAGGGAAACTCTTAACGCCTTGATCGCTCCCTAGTGTTAACCCCTTCGCTGCCAGTTTCATATTTACATTGATCAGTGCAAAAAATAAAAACTGCAGATTGAACACCACCAAAAGAAAGCTCTATTTGTGGGGAAAAAAGACGTCAATTTGGGTTCAATGTTGCATGACCGCGCAATTGTCAAAGCGACGCAGTGCCGTATTGTAAAAATACTGGTCATTCTGGGGCTGAAGTGGTTAAGCTACACAAAATATGAATTTTGCCGTACACAGAAGCTTGTTTAAAGTGACAGCACTCTCATTAAGTTCTGTGTTTAATATTTCTATACTGGAGATAAAGATTTCTTTAAGGCTTCAACAAAAGTGGTTGAATAGTTTGTAAAAGCCTGCATGTACACACTGCTCTTCTACAAGCCGAGGCTGGTATGTACCAAGCCTTAGTCTCCTATGAGACTGTCAGCCTGCAAAATGATATTGTGTCTCGCTTTATGGCAGATCACAGCCTCTGTACCTGCACACCGCTCCTACCCCGGGCTCATCCCCGGCTCTACTGCCGACGTCTGCTCTACTGTCTGGCATCGCCCTAAAAGGCCAGTACTTGGAATTTAGTGACCTGAGTAAGGTGTCCGCCGGCAGCTTACTGTATCAGGCACCCGCCTTCCTCTACAGCGGCCCCTACTGTCCGCCCCAGGTCGGCACTGAACAGCAACAGCAACTGTTACAAGTGAGTCAGGCATAGCACACAAACTTTTAGTTTTTAGGTAATGTAGAACTCCAGCCAAATACACAGTTAAAAAAATGTTTGTTAACCATTTTATTTGTCCAAAGATTAAAACATTATAACATGTTCAGAACAACTTCAGCTTCTTGTGTCTCCTCCCCACCTCTATCCTGCACTTTAGGCTATTAATTGCTAACACTCAGTAGAAATGTCTTCCCTTCTGTAAGCCCACCTTCAGCCCCAATGTCTACACATGCAGTCATCCTATAGATGTGAAGCAGATACTCAGACTTTTTCTTTCTTTTCTTTTTTTATTTTTAATGAATGGACATTCTGTTCCTGCTTGATGGGTCAGTATGGCCCTCTGGGGGGTCTGGCAGACTTTTGGCTCTATATTTGACAAGAGCGCTTTTGTACATGTTGCACCCTAAATACGAGTTTAACGTTACCAAAGGTGAACTTATGCGTTAAAACCGTTTTTAAATAATTATAAAAAATTACACTATGCTGCTTACAGCCTCCAAATCTCCACAATCCCTTTATCTTGATCATACAGTACATGCTTTTTGCAGCTTCTTCATTGAAGTCTATTGAACCAAAAAAGCTAAGAAAGCGCCGTTTTGCCTTTTTAAAACCATTTCCATACCGCTCATTTGAAAAACAAACTGAAATCTTTTAGGCTGGGGAAGTAAAAACAAAAAACTAAAATGTGGTTGTATAAGTGAGCACACCCTCTTATAACTGGGGATGTAGCTGTGTTCAGAATTATGAAATCACATTCAAACTCATGTTAACCACTTAAGGACCCGCTCACGTGTATATATACGTCTTTTATTTAAAGATGGATATCTCAGTAACAGCAGCAGCCGCTGCCACAACCGAGATATCCATCTTTCCTGTGAGCGGTCCTTTAAACGATAACGGTGGTCTCCGTGGCGGATTCGCCGCAAGATCACCGTTATAGGCGGCGGAAGAGGGCCACTCTCCCACACCCTCCGCCGCTTACCGGAGCCGTCGGCAGCGACGGAGGCGATCGGGTCCTCTCTCCTGTTCGGCGGGGATACGAGTGAGGGCAAGATGGGCCCCCACCCGTCTCCATAGCATAGCAGGGCGATAGCGACGTCAAAACGTCACTTCCGCCCATGCTTCTTAAAGGCATATTTTCTTGTCGTTTTTTCAAATGACAATTGGAAAGATGGTGTCACTGGCAATGTGAATAGAGCCAAACAGCTGACTGTGTCCAGGGAAAAAGCTCCGTGGTGAGCATCGAAGAAAGTGGTTATCGCCGAAGACGTGCCGGACTGAGGTGTCGGAGAAGGAACCAGCCGCGGCCACTGTGCTCTGTCGGGTCACTGGAAATCTTTTTTCCAGTGACTTGACAAAGCACCCAAGTGTGTAAAACCGGTAGTCAATAGAACGGACGCCGTGCTCCACGTTGGCCGCGGCTGGTTCCTTCTCCAACACCTCAGTTCCGGCCTGTCTTCGTTGATGCCCCCTTCATTCTACACTCAACATGGAGCTTTTTCCCCTGGACACAGTCAGCTGCTTGGCTCTATTCACATCGCGAGTGATACCATCTTTCCTCGCCGGCGGGTTCCGCTCCACACACTGCAGCTAGCGTGTCCTTGTGGCTTTCCGTGGTTGGAGTCCTGGTCGGTCCTAGTGATCCATCAGTGCCTGAGCCAGCAGCCTTACAGCCTTGTGGTAACATTGTCATTCAAATTTGTACGATTTTAACCTTTGGAATAAATCGCTAGCAACCTTTTTCAGTACACATGTGGTTCATTGCAGCCATTATCCATCAATTCCAGCTCAGTTCCTGAGCGCTGTCAACCCTTTTTGTCTTCATATATGTGAGTGTGCCTACAGCCTCAAAGCTTTATATCTGAGATACAAGACACTGCTTCATCTGACTGCTAGTCTCACAAGATTTGGGGTTGGATTTGGTGATGTCACTATTCTGCTAACTTTTCTTGCTGGAAAGGAAGCTGTACATATGAGGATCTGCAGTGAAAGGATCTGCTACTGCTTCATTTATTCTGTTATCTGCACTCCTCATTCCTCCATAATTCATCAGATCACCAGTCATTAGATGGGCAGCTCGGATGTAAGGTAGCAACATCTAAGAAGACAGCCACCTACAAACGGAGACCAAGGCATGTTATGGGGGAAAAACATTGGCTGCTAGGATCTTACAGGCAATACTCATGATGATTTCTTTGTCCTCTTCCTGACTTTTTTGGTCACAGTATCTACACTACAGGTCCTCTTTAACGTAAAATTGTACATAAGAGTGCAGTCAGTCTCCCACCTTTTCAGAGTGCTGCAGATCAATTACTTGGTCTCCTCTCTTCTCCATGAACTTCTATTGGAGCAGGAGATTACTTGATTGAACCTTCCCCAACTTAAAAGATTCTTGTCCATTTTTTTTTCTATTTAGGTGTGTACCCCAGGATGATCATCTCATCGGGCTAACAATCGCCCAGCAGCCTTCTGCATTAGGAAAAATGTTTCTGAGATTATAATAGGACTGTGTAGCCATTGGTTGGTTGATCATATTTGATGACAAGTTTGACAGAAATCTACACTTGTAGACTTCATATTATTTTAGCATTTTGAATACTGACAAGCAGTTTTTGTCACTTTGGGGCGGAGTGGAAGAATTAAGTTTGAGCTCAGATGGAATGGACGGTAATGTTTGTTTCTCCCTATTCAGGTCCGGCAGGATATGACATCTGCATCTGATTATTTTTCGTCTCTTCATGGTGGTCAGAGTGGATACCTACCTACAGCTCCTACACAACAGGCACATGTGTGTTCAGTTTCATGTAGAGTATTGGTAACATTGTTTGAGGAGGAGGGGACACTATTCTGTGTACTATGTGTATACATGCTGAGGAGAAGATGTCTGCCCTTCCCGCTGCTATACAATTTAATTTTCACTCTTGTTTTTTCAGGTTCTTCTGTCTATGGTGGACGCTCCTCTTCCAGTCATGGGATATGGATCCTTATCATCTGCAGCCCAGCAGCCTTCCCTGGTCACTGTAGGTCAGACATTGCCTCCACTACATCAACTCTCTGCTGCAGGCCGAATGTCGCACAGTGTCAGAAATGAGGTGAGGCTAACTGTTAAAGAGGTTCCACAAGCGTTACATTCCCAGCTTGCCCAGAATGCTAACTGTCCCATTGGTTGTGCTCTCAACCAAACCGTGAAGATTAAACAGAGGCCAAGATGGCAGCTTCCTTGGCTGAAAATGATAGGAGGGTTTACATCCATTTTAAGGTTTTGATTGTTTCCCTATTGGTGGCTCAATAACCTTGGGGGTATGCAGGGAATTGGTCATCCACTTTTCCTTTTTATGCTCATTACCAGAATGTTGGTTCAGGTGGGATTTTAAGGAAAGCTATTGATGAATTGATTTTCTTTCCTTCCATCATGTTTTGAAATGTATAACTTGTAGCCCCAAATATAAATTGTACCGCACACATATACTATGTTATATGTGTAAGAAGTGTATGCCATAAACTTGTGTAGAGTATAAAATCTCATAAGCAGAAAATTGTATTAGTTACTCTAGTTATATCAACCACAGCAGACCACGTGGCACTTTTTAAAATGAGCTTGTTGTGGAAATATATTGGGAGGACTACGAGGGAATAAATGGGTAATATTCAGGAAAGTGTAGATGTCCAGCAGAACACAAGTAGCCGGTGCACAGAGGACTTGCATGGAGAGAAGAGGATAAGGACACAGGGGGAAGAGTTGGGGGGGGGGGGGGGGGGAGAAGAAAGACCTGAACAACACCCAGCTGGCCCTGCACCAGGTTAGAGGCAGCAATAGTAATTTACTATTAAATAGTGAGTAATACTTGGGGTGAAGGCGTGCGTTTGTTTATGCAGCGGATTCCATGTAAAGAAACTGCTCAGCCACAGTGTTTGGGCCTCGGTGCTCGTGGGAATGAGGTCTTTAAAATGTCCCCAGTCCAGTCAGACAATTGCTATACAGAGGATTGTCTGACTTGACTGCCGCATGCCACGTTTTTTAGGGGTTACCCTGTGTAATGTGAAAAACACTACTGTATAATATCGCATACATTTGTCTGTCGTTTGCAGTATCAGAGCCATTCGTTGGATGTGAAGCAGCCAGATAATCTACAAAGTGTCGGAGCCGGTATCCATGCAGCAGGAGGAAGGTAAGGATAATGATCTGGACATTTCTGGGGAATAGGAACCTTTTATATATTTTCACTGAACTATCTTGAAATCTAAACACAAAAGTAAAATAATAAAAAAAAAAAATGTTTTGGTGCCAGCAAACATCAGTAAACATGCTTAGTCATCTAAAAAAAGAAATCTCTGGAAACCGTGCACATTCTCCTATTTTTTTTTTATTTATCCCTTAACCACTTGAGAGCCGCGCTATAGACGAAAGACGTCCACAGTGCGGCTCTCAAGTGCCGGGTGGATGTCCTTTTATGTGCATTACCTGCGTGCGCCGCTGGGGGGGGGGGGCGCAGCGGGTAAACACTGCCCGGCGCATCGCTAAGAAGCCGATGCGTGTGCCTGGCGGCCACGGTGCCCGCGATCAGCGGTGACAGCAGGGACGTGGAGCTCTGTGTGTAAACACAGAGCTCCCCGTCCTGTCAGGGAGAGAGGAGACCGATCTGTGTCTCTTGTATATAGGGACACAGCATCGGTCACCTCCCCCAGTCAGTCCCCTCCCCCCACACAGTTAGAACACACCCAGGGAATACATTTAACCCCTTCCTCACCCCCTAGTGTTAACCCCTTCACTGCCAGTCACATTTATACAGTAATTAGTGCATTTTTATAGCGCTGATCGCTGTATTAATGTGAATGGTCCCAAAATTGTGTCAAAAGTGTCCGAGACGTCCGTCGCAATATCGCAGGCCTGACCAAAAAAATCGCAGATGGCCGCCATTACTAGTAAAAAATAAATCATAAATCTATCCCCTATTTTGTAGGCGCTATAACTTTTGCGCAAATCAATCAATAATACGCTTATTGCAATTTTTTTTTAACAAAAATATGTAGAAGAATACGTATCGGCCTAAACTGAGGAAAAAAATATAAAAAAAATAAACAAAATTGGGACATCATTATAACAAAAAGTAAAAAATATTGTGTTTCTTTTCAAAATGTTCTGTCTTTTTTTGTTTAAAGCGCAAAAAATAAAAATCGCAGAGATGATCAAATACCACCAAAAGAAAGCTCTATTTGTGGGGAAAAAATTATAAAAATATAATTTGGGTACAGCATTGTATGACCGCGCAATTGTCATTCAAAATGCGTCAGCGCTGAAAATTGGTCTGGGCACGAAGGGGGTTTAAGTGCCCAGTAATGAAGTGGTTAAACACTGCAAGTACAGAAAAACACTTGTGGATCTGCCAGAATTCCAGGGCGCTCCAAACATCCCATCTGATCCTGACCACATGGGGCCTTTTCTGCTCTGAAATCCCAACAGGCGATGTTCACCCTGCCTGCTGGAATAGAAATCTCTGCCTGTGCCTGCCCCATCTGTTCTTCTCTATATGCATATAATCAGATTTTTTCCAGCAAAACAATGTTGCTGCCTTGACTCCCAGGGAGCCTTGTATGTAAGGAAAAGGCTCTTGGGAAATGTAGTTATGGTGGTGTGCCTAAGTCATTAGGAGCTTTATTTTGGTGGCATTTGATCACCTCTGCGTTTATTTTATGAACATAAAAAGGACAATCTATTTTAAAAAAACATTTTTTTCTTTCTGCTCTAAGATATCCAAAAAAAACCAAGTCATTTCCTGCTACATATGTTTGGTAAAAAAAAATCCTAATAATTGTATGTTGATTGGTTTGCACAAAAGTTTTATAGCATTTACAAACTATGGGATATATTTATGGAATTTTTATTTATTTTTACTAGTAATGGAGGCGATCAGCAGGTTATAGTGGGACTGATATTGCGGCGGACAAATCGGACACTCATTTTGAAACTTTTTGGGGACCACCAGTGACACGAATACAGTGATCAGTGGCAAAAATGTGCATTGTCACTGTACTAATGACACTGGGAAGGGACTAACCTCAGGGGCGATTAAAGGGTTAAATGTGTGCCTAGCTGGTGTTTCAGTGCAGTGGGGGAGGTGCTTTTACTAGTAGAAGGCATGGATCGGTGTTCCTGCTTAGCAGGAAAACAGGATCCATGCCTTTTGCACTGACAGATCTGCCTTGTCTACATAGGCATGTCGTCGTTCCGCCTGTGTACAGAACGATCACTGGGTGCCAGCGGACATTGGGTCCGCGTGGCCCGCTGGTCAGCTCCTGCTGTGTAAAATTACAGCAGGAGCGAGCCGACGTGCACTCCCACCCAATACCGGAAAGTGCAGAAGTGTGTGTGATATATTTCTATGCCGCTCCGTCATCCCTATGCTTCTCAATTCTTCCTAGATTGCCTTATTAAATTATCTGGTTATTGTTGGCTTTAATGGTGAATAGTTTTGGCAATTATACCCGGCTGTCCCAATGTGCTATGTAAGCCTGGTTGCCAACAGGAGTATGAGGAGTGTGGTCACACATCCTGTGCTGTTTCAGAGGTGGTGCACCACAGCCCTGCACTTCGTCATGAGAGGGAGTGTAATACAGTCCCCAATGCTAATTTTTATAAGGTTGATGGCATGTATTCTATGATTTGGGATGTATGAATGTGCTTATATCTAGACATACTCTATATTCAATAAAGGCTTTTCATATCTAGATTATTTTTTTGGTCCATTTTTGGCTCGAACATATGGTCCTTTTTTTTTTTTTTTTGTCATATTGTCTTTTTGTCTGCCATTTTTCTTGTGTATATCGTAAGCTGACTATTTTTATATTTTAAGTGAGTGGGCGTATGACCATGAGGGTTCGTCAGTAACCCTATTCTCTTTGAGTCCCTTGCTTTTTATTTAATTTTTTTTGTAGCTTTACCAGATGAGATAGATGGAGATTTTATATATATCTGTGTGTATGTGAGATTTATATATATATATATATATATATATATATATATATATATATATATATATATATATATATATATAATGTGTGTGATTTTTATATATAGATATATATAATGTGTTTGTGAGATTATTTTTTTATATATATATAAGGGCATTGGAAATTAAACCAATTTTTAAAATTCAGCTGACAATGTTTGGTTGCGGGTATAAGAAAGTCCTGTTTACTTTTTATTGCGTTTTATTCAGGATGTCGTGATTTACCTTTTTAGTTCACTTTATCCTTTTATGAAGGTATTATTTGGATATCTCTCACATTTCCTTATTGTGTTTAGGACAAAATCATCACATTCAAGCTATGGAGCTGTCCGAAATCAGCGCCTAGATGTTTATCAGCAGGTTAGTCCATTATCCCTTCCATTTGCTCCTCATGCAGTGCTGTTGGTTAGAATCATGGTCCTCTAAGCTTGCACTTCATTCTATGTAAATCTCCAGCAGCAAGATCCATGAATACCTGGGAGTGAAGCTGGACCTGCCATAGAATATAATTGCGATACACTGGGACCCTTGGTTCAGGGCTCGACAAACCCCAGACACCAGGTTGCAATGGCGCCAAGAAATGTTGTCCTGGCGCCTGGGCTGCCGCCCCTCGTGCGACCACCTCCCCCTTCCCCAATAAGTATCCTGGGCTCCACTTGCCCATCTGCGGACCTGGGACTGGCATAGCATGTGACATCACTTTTGGGTCCTCAAGCATTTCCCCGGCCACCGGGGGCCGGAAAGAATGAATGAAATGCAATGCACATCGCACTGCATTACAGTGTAGTACAGGGGAGGCATGCAAGGACCCTGGATGTTAAATTAAAGAGAACCTGTCACTAAAAAAATTATCACATTGGGGATTTTCTGTCCCATATGTGATGGAGGGGAAAAAAAGGTTAAAGGGGTTGTAAAGGTTTTGTTTTTTTATTTTCTAAATAGTTTCCTTTAAGCTAGTGCATTGTTGGTTCACTTACCTTTTCTTTCGATTTTTCTTGGTCTGAATTTCTCACTTCTTGTTCCTCCTCAGTAAGCTTGCCCCCATCATCCGAGCCGTTCTGGCTCGGGGTTAGTCAGCAGCAAAAGCTTACCGAGGAGAAACAGGAAGTGAGAAATTCAGACAAAGGAAAAAAACATTTAGAAGGGAAATGGAAGGAAAGGGTAAGTGAACCAACAATGCACTAACTTAAAGGAACCTATTTAGAAAATAAAAAACAAACCTTTACAACCCCTTTTAAGTTAAAAAAAAAAAAAAAAAATTATTTCTCTTTTCATTGTAAAAAAAAATGTGTTACACCCAAGCACAATCCGTCCCCCCCAAATATACGCCTGAAAACGTTGATTGCGATACCCGTTGTATATCGGCGAAATGAGCGCGATAATTCTAGCACCCGACCACTTTTGTAATGCCAAACTGATGACCTATAGGGGGCTTTTAAATGGTGGCCTATGGAAAATATAGGGTACGGAAGTTTGTCACCATTTCACGGGGGCGCAAACAGATTTAAGAGTTAACCTTTGTGGTAATATCATTTTTCTTTCAGAAAATATGTTTAGGGGTTTCATGTAATCTTCAGGCCTAAAATTATTTTTTAAATGTGTGCAAAAAAAAACACTAAAAACTGCTTTGGCTGTGAAAGGGTTAAAAGATAAGTTACCTTTCAGAAAGACGTTGCATGTTCTACCCGGAAGATTGTTGGTTTTTAAAAATTAAAAAAAAACTGGCTCCAAGATTCAAAGCAAATTTATGAAGCTCTGCCTTAGTTTATCTTGGTACATCTTGTATGCTAGTCCAGTTTCTCCACCCTCCCCCCCTTCACCCCATGTTATGTAGCTGCCATTGGAGAAGTGAAGGGGATTATCAGTGTTTCACTTGGTGACATTGCAACCAAGATGGCGGCGCCCAGAAGCAGTCTGAGCTTTTGTAGATATACACAAAAGAATGTTGTGCAGGTAAATAATATGCTCTACTATATGTTATCTCTTATGGAAGATTGTTGATGAAATGACTGGTCTGATGTCTTTTGATAAATATGCCTCCATTGTAATAACTGACTTTATTCCCTAGGTACTTCCTCCAAATGCTTCCCGCTGGATCCCCAGATCTTGGGAAAGACCACCGACCCAGGATAACGAACCCCAGAATACAAGAGATTCTTACGCAGATGGAAAAGCGGCACCTTGACTCTCGTCACCTCGTAATATGGTCTCTGTCACGGAAAATCTGCCCCCTTGCCCAGGCATTGAGGGGAGCGATTGTTGAGAGGCTCTTGCGACTGACAATAGAAGCCCCTGTCCAGTTCTTACCGTCAGAGTCTTGCTCCATTTCTCCCACATCCAAGAAGCTCCTCAACAAATTTATATTTTGTTTTTTTGTTTGTTTTGTTTTTTGTCCCCTTTTTCTGATAAATAAAGAGTATTTTCTCCCGCTCTGTTACTTTGTTTTTTAAGCCATCTTTCAGTATGATTATATATATATATATATATATATATATAAGGGTGGGTGGTCAGAAGACATTTGCTGCTGGAAACCAGAACAACAATGTGTAATTTGGTCTCTGCTATAAGTCCAATGGAAGAACGATGGTCTTGTGTGCCGGTGTCTAAAAGAAGTATTGATTGCAGTACATGGCAACCAATCACCTCTTCATATTGCCAGAGTAGGAAAATAAGGGGATTGGTTGGACAGACTGTTCTTGTTTCAGATATTGTGGTCAGAAATGTTCAAAAGATAAATTCGAGAGTCGCCATTACTGACCACCTTTTCAAAAGTGAGGAAGCCGATTTGGACTAAGCACAAGGAGTACCTGCTTGCTTAGATTGCTAGGCGACTTTAAAATTCCCACTTTCTAACACTTTTTTACTGCAGAAGGGGTTAATGCTGAGGGTCTTCTCACCCCTAGTGCTCCTCCATTGTGAAAAGCCACGTGGCACTCCGGTCTTCTGTCCGTTTCTGCAGTCACCCCCAGACATCTGCCCCTTACTTGCTATCAGCTATTTAGGGTTTCATGAGTCCTTGCCTCGTTCTCTGACCTTTTTTTTAATGGTCATAAATATTTAAATCCTGCTGTATCGGGTGCCCCTAGCTCACACTCAAATGGCTTTGGTGCTGCTTGCAGAGTGCCACTGCACGCGGCGCGGCGCGCGCCCCCCACCCCCCCCCAGTGGGACGAGGCCGGTCCAGACGATGGCCTACCTGGTTGATCCTGCCAGTAGCATATGCTTGTCTCAAAGATTAAGCCATGCACGTGTAAGTACACACGGCGGGTACAGTGAACCTGCGAATGGCTCATTAAATCATTTAATGCCAACTTCTGCAGCCCGGAATCATGTGGCCCTCAGATCCTTGAATCTTTCCTATGTTCAGAGTATTCCCTATCAGGTGTGGTAAGCTTTTCTGATCTCTTGACTGAGGTCTTTAATACAGTCATGCATGACTTTATGGGCCAAATTGCCTATTTGCGAAATCTTATACCAGAGGTGCGCTCCTGTGCCTTTCCCTGTAGGTTCTGTGTCTGATCTGCTCAGTTTCCAAATTGTCAGCCTCTGATTCTGTGTCCCTCCAGTCCTTACTGGACAAGCTTGCCTCATTGCTCCAATGAGAAGACTGCTCAGAACTTTACGAGGGATATCCATTAAGACCCCTTTCACACTGAGGCGCTTTGCAGGGACTACAACACTAAAAATAGCACCTGCAAAGCACCCTGAAAGAGCCAAGCATAGCCACGGTGCCAAATCCATGGGCGCCGCAGCAGCGCTTTGCAGTGGGTTTTAACCCTTTCTCGGTCGCTAGCGGGGGTAAAAGCGATGCTTTACTGCCGACGCACCCCCCGCCCCAGTGTGAAAGGGGCCTAAATGATGTGTCTGCAGATGTTTTTTGTTTTTTTCTAAAGATTTTCCTTGTAAGGGCATTGTCCTAATTTCCTGGCTTTTCCCAACGCCCCCCAGCAGAAGAGTCACTATACTTTACCCACACCCCATATACTGTACAAGAGTGTGAACAAGTGCGTAAGCTCTGCCGATTGGCACTGGATCCTACAAACAGCAATCTCTGGGAAACGGCGTATCCAATGACCTTGCTGGCTGGGTGCTATACAGGTTCAGTGCAGTGATCGCCCTGTAAGGGAGTCAAATAAGGGTTGGGAGAGAAGGACAGCAACACAATGTCCTGGTTGGGAAAATATGTTTTTGGAGGCTGTTGCAGACTTTAATGGCACTGTACAAGAACATACACACAAGTGATGTAAACAAAAAAAAATAGGATTTTTGTACTCACCGTAAAATCCATTTCTCTGAGTTCATAGACTGACACAGCCTTCTTTGACATTAGGGTTATGCTTCTTCCTACCAGGAGAGTTTAGGCAGAATTTAACAGCACTTAAAGTGTTAAAACTTTTCCTTCGTGCCACTCCACCAGGCATAACCCACACCCTGCTCTACGAGCCTCAGTCCGTAACAAGCAGTACAAACCAAGGAGGGGTGGGTGCTGGGTCCGTCTATGAACTCGGAGAAATGGATTTTACGGTGAGTACAAAAAATCATATTTTCTCTTCCGTTCATAGACGGACACAGCCTTCTTTGACATTAGGGACGTCCCCAAGCAGTGTCAAAAAAATTCGAGGGATGGGAAAATAACACAGCAAACCAAGTTACACACCCACCAAAAGGCATCTCCACCTCGTAAAACTTTGAAAACGCATGGATTGACGACCAGGATGCATCCTAACACCGCTGTAACAGAGGCATGATGCCGGAAAGCCCAAGAGGCCCCGATCAAATGCGCCATAACCCGAAAGAGGAGCGCACGCCCCTTTAGGGCATAGGCCTGAAGCACAAACCGTCGGAACCCCCTAGGAACGGTGGCCGACGAGACTGCCAGGCCCTCTTGTAGGGCCAGCCACCGACACGAACAGTGAGTCCGACTTCCGGAACCGTAACATATAGGTACACTGGTAGGGCCCGAACCACATCCAGAGGATGCAAAGTGGCCTCCTCCTGGCATTTTCGGCCGAGGACATAAGGATGGAAGAACAATGTCTCCATTAATGTGAAAAGCCAAAACGACCATAGGGAGAAAAAATGGCTGCAGCCGCAGCACCCCCTCATCCTTACGGATGACCAAGTAGGGAGCCTTGCAAGACAAAGCCCGCCAGACCAGACAGACACATGTCTGATCGAGGTAATCGCTACCAGAAATAAAATCACCTTTTGTGACAAAAAAAAAACACCCGAATGTCCTCAAAGGGAGCATCCCGAAGCACCGAAAGGACTAGAATCAAGTCCCATGGGGGTAATGAAGGGCGCACCGGAGGGGCCACCTGCCAGACCCAACGTACGCACCCAGGAGTGCGACGCCAAGGGTAGCTGCAAGTAAAAACAGCCAGCGCAGAAATCTGGCTCCTAACCGTACTTAAGGCGAGAGCCCGACTCCCTGCTGTAAAGACAGCAGAACCCTGTACACCACGTATGTACGAGGGTGCCATTTCATCTCCTCACACACAGAGATGTAGGCCTTCCATGTATGATGAGAATCCTACATGAGGTAGACTTCCGTGCAGGCAGCACAGTAGAGACCACCGAGCCCAATAGGCCTCGGTCCTTCAGCCCCTGGCTCTCAACAGCCACGCCGCTAAAGCCGGTGGCCGTGAAACGGGGTGGAATATCGGACCCTGTAACAGAAGACCAACTCCCAGGGGAAGATGCTAGGAGGCGTCTGGCACCAGGTCCACTTACCAGGAGCGACGCGGCCAATCTGGGGCAATCAAGATTGATAGAATCCCTACAGCTTCCACTCTGCGCAGCAGGCGAGGAAGAAGCTTCCGAGGATGGAAGGTGTAAAGTAGGCGATGACGACCCCCCCTTGGCGAAAACCCGCCGAATGGGAAGGACACCAATTGAAAATGGTCCCCCCCCCGACCGCAAAGCACAGAATCTCTGGTGCTTTGCGGATATGCGAACATGCAGGTACACGTTCATGACATCCAACGATGCCAGAAAATCCCCCTAATGGAGTGCCGCTATTACCAAGCGAATCGACACCACCTGAAAGTTTGTTCCTTGACAAAACAAACAAGGGACTTGAGGCCCAGGATTGACCGGGCCCCATCCTCCGTGGGGACACAAACAGAATGGAGTAAAACCCAGAGACCGTTCCAACGAGGGAACTGGCACAATCACTCCCCTGACCAGAAGATCCTGGACAGCCCCTGACAGAGCCAACCGGCGAATCGGAGGAGGCCAGTGGGAAAAAAACCTGTTTGGCAGACAAGAGAGAAAAGCAATCTTGTACCCCAAGGAAAACACTTTGCAATGCGAAGCCAGTCTCCCACCCGAGACACGGGCGGGAGCAGACCTTCAGGCGGAAACAGGTATGTCCGCAGACTTGTTAGGCATGCGGTGTCAGGTGCGCTGCCACCCCGCAGCGGGGATTTAAGCACCATGTAGACCTACCCCCACCGCACAGAGCGGGTGAAAAAAAAATGCTCGGAGGTAGGCAAGGAGGGTCCTTGCACAGGGCGAGGTCCCTAGCCCTTCCCAGACTGGGAACAGCATGCACTTACCACCCGTGGCATCCTCACTGATGCCATTCAGGGAAGTCCCAAAAGGACCGTTAACCCTTAAAGGCCATCACCAAGGCCTCCTTAGAGGACTAGTCCGCAGACCAGCTCTTCAGCCACACAAGGCAGCGCAGAACCACTGCATAGACGGAAGCCCCGGATTGCATCCATGGCCGCCTCGCAGAGAAAATTCTGACCCTGAACCAATTGTTCAGCCAGGTCCCTAGAGGACTCGGAAGCGTCCCCTTCTTCCAGCTCCTGCAGCAGGAGCTTCGCCCTTTTTGTCGGGGCCTGACCAGGGCCCCGGCCTCACCGCCGAACCCACCACCGTGAATAGGGAGCGACCACGGCCTCCACTCTACTATCAGCGGGATCCAGAAATGCAGGAGCCCCTTCCACAGGCAACGTGGTGGCCTTGCGCAGTCTGGACACGGGGGTCCACTGGCGGAGGAGAGACCTACCCCCTCAAGGGGGTAACGGGTTGCAAAGTTTTTTGACAAACTTTTTGCGGTGCATCCCATTCCTTGTATAACATATTGTCCAAATAAGGAACACACGGAAACACTACATTGGTGCGTGGCGGTCTGTGGAACCCAAAAGGTACTGACACGGTGGTGTCTCCGCCACATCCTCAATTTTTAGAGTCACACGCACCGCAGAAACAAGAGCTCCAACAAATTCTTGCCAGCAACTGACTCTGCAGCAGAGTCATCCTCACTATCCATGTGGGTTAAGCCCGCAGCCTCTGACATAACAGAACCAGAAAAAAACAGTGATTCTGTGACAGAGACATCCCCAGAAGCAGGCTCAGGAAGGGGGCGCTTTTTACCCCCCATCCGGGCACTAGCTGCTTCAAACCTGGCAAGAACCCCAGGACAGCCAACATAACAGATGGGGAAGGGACGTTAAGGGTTAACTCAGGCATAGCTGGAGAGGGAGACCTGGCTCAGGTTCCACAGTGTCAGCGCTGAGTCACCCACCCTGCAAAGCAGGACAAAAACCCCCACTGGTCACCTCCTAGCTGCCATTGCAGAGTATGGGAGCCCCTGATACTCACCACCCTACCCGGTGCAGCTCAGTCCGAGAAGGACAAGGTGTGCTGGGAAGCGGTGCAGCGCTGTGTCAGTCTTCCTGCATCGCCAAAGCTGCCACACGAGGCCGAGCAAAAAAAAGGCAAGATGGCCACCGAATGCTGAAAAAACAGCATAGGACCACAAGAAAATGGCCGCCGAGCTATATAGAGCGCGGCTCCGGCAAAATGGCTGCCGTGACGCAGATTTAAAAAGACAGTGACACAGCAACTGCCATACAAAAAAGAATCACCTCCCAGCACACAGTAAAGGCCCTGTAGTGAACACCACAGCCCCCTGCAGTAACACACACAGCCCCTGCTACACACACGGGTCCAGTGACACGAGCCCCAGAAAAAAAAAAAAACCCTCACAGCCATCACCCAAAAGGGAAGGAGGGAGAGGAAAGCAGGGGGAAAAAAACCCTTAGACGACCTCCCAAGGGAACATTCCAGCCAGACCACTTACCTGAGTAAGGGGCCACTACTTACCCGTCCTGCGACTACCCAGCTGGAGGTATCCCAGACAGAACCAATGTCCGTAAACGGCACGGCTGTCGGCCAGACACACTGTGACAAGGCCATAGAGACTGGTCATATGTGTGCCCTAGAACCGAAGTTCCCCTTGGGGGGACTACAAGGGTCGAGGACCCAGCCTGTCACCCAGTCGGCTGTTGATAGAAGAATCACAGCATTCCAAAATGCAGGAACAAAAATATAAAAGCGAGAAAAATCGCAAGAAAAAAAACTCCAGAGTACAGGACTCCAGAAGTGCCTGACTGCTCTCCTGTCGTTAGGCAGAAAAAGACTGAGGCTCCTAGAGCAGGGTGTGGTTTATGCCTGGGGGGCCACGCCCCCTGGGAGGAGCAGCACGAAGGAGAGGTGTCCGAGTGTGGAAACACTATAAACAGGGGGGCCATTTGGATTGTATTTTGAGGTTCCTGATACAATGATTTTGTGTGCCCCCCCCCCCAGACTGAGGATATATATGGACAGATACGTTCTATGGCGCTATGCATTTAGTCATTCCCTGGGCTGGGTAAGATCTTGTACAGCATTTGTGGATCTCTATCCCCTTATTATTTCTGTTACAACTGGTATTAGCTATTGTCACTTTTTTTTAATTATTATGCAGTACAAATGAAACTGGTTGGGAAGGGGGTTAACCTCAGGGGTGAGTAAAGGTTTAACCATGTGTTTAACTACAGTGCGGGAGGTGGATCCTAGTCCCTTCTTTGCAGAGACCCATGCCTTCCTTCCTGTCAAAACTACAACCTGCCTTGTTTACATAGGCAGAATGCCATTCTGGGTCTCTGGTGAATGATCAGCGGTCTTAAAGTTCATAGCTCAAGCTGTGTATAATCAGTGTGAGAGTCGCTGGCAGCACGCATTTGTGCCAGCTACCCAGCTCACATTCTTTATATATATTACACACATACACAGCTCAAGCCCTGTAGCAGTAAAACTGCTATAATTTGGTCAGCAAGTGGTTAATGAACTCATTCTCCATGGGGTATTGCGGAGAAAATCTTTTTGGTGGAACCAACACCTTGTCAGACTGAACCCTGTCCAAACACGAAAATCCCTCAGGCGCTTTTCACAATAAGGCACTTTTCCGCTGCTTTAAAAAAAAAAAAGGCGCCTGAAAAGCCCCTTGAAAAACCTATTTCCATTAAAATCAGTGCTTTCACACTGGAGCAGTGCAGTGGGGGGGGGGGGGAAACGCCCCTCTCCACTACAATTAATAGAAAGCTCTCAGTGTTTTGCTGGCTGAAGCGCCTAAATGGGAAAGGGGCCTTAAATGAGGATGTTGTGAAAGACGCCATGATCCTAATCCTGTAATCTTTGGCTTAGTTAGAGGACCGGGGGGGGGGGGGGGAGTGGATCTTCAGATTAGTTCAGACTTCTACAAGAAAACTCAAAGACATTTGGGTCTGAGAGACTGTGACCCTTGGGCTCTTTCAGGAGTAGATTCCTCAGATGAGAATTCTCCTGCGTCCCCCTCTGCCAAAGCAGGTTCTTCTTCATTATCGGGGAAGGGGGGGAATTTTGCTTCTGACCAAGGTGGTCTCATCATTACCAAAAAGCTGCTGCTGTACCCAAGTAATAGTAGGGGAGAATTCCTCTATTGTCGCAATGGAACTTAAGAAAGCTGACCTGGAAGTAGAGGAAATACCAAATAGGGAGGGAGTCGGAGCAGTTTGGAACATGCTGCCCCCAAGGGAATACATTGTACACAGGTTCCTCCCCACTTGAAGGTATTTGTGACCCATCACCCCCTACGCTGTCAAGAGATGGACTAATGACACAGCCAAAAAGGAGATTTCCTGCCAAATCTGGTAGTGCCACACCCCCCCCCCCCCTCCTACATTTCCCATGATACCCATGCACTCTGAAGTGTAGTTGAGCATCATGGGAAATGTAGTTCAAAACATCTGGGGTTCCAAGGTTCGCCACCACTACCCTGGACCTGAATAGCACCCTGCCCCATTTTGCAAGGCAATATATCATTCCGCAGGGTCCAGTGCTGTTTGGCAACATTACCAATGTCCAGAGCAGGGTCCGGGTACCATTCCCCAGAATGTGGAAAAGCCATAGGACATGGCTCTGGAAAGAACTAGTCTCCTAATCCCACATGGAACCGTTCAGAGGAAAGCTACATTTTTGTACAGAGACTGCAAAGGACATGACACTAGCTAAAAATCTGAAGGCTTGCCCAATAGGGAGGGGTTATGCGCGGAGGGGGGGTTTCCTGTTTTTTTTTTTTTTTTGCCAGTTCCCAGTCCCCTCAAAATGAAGATACCCTGTGTCCTTGGATGTATATAAAGAAACCTTACTATTCAAGGGAGGAGTTATAGCCATAAGGGGGCTGGCCAACCTTTAGTTTTTTATGAGCCTAGTGTCTCCTGTGGGCGGTAGTATAACCCGAGGTTGCTCATCATCAAGCTTTGTCCCTTAATGTACAATAGAGAATCAATCTTCCCCCAAACTGCTGGCCAAGGTTGGAAGAACTCATTGGTCTAGTTTCTTGGCATGCTGTAGCATTAACACTAGAAACATCTGAACTCAAGTTCAAGGACAGTCCACATATAGTAGATGTGATGGTCAGGTTTCCAAACGTTTGGCCAGAGCTTTTTTTTCTCAGAAAATAGGTGCAGGAACTCAACCACGACCCCATTCAGATTTCACAAACGGTAGAAGGGTCTTAAAGGTGCATTAAATATCAGGATTGCATTACATAGAGAGTGCAGAGTTCAGGGGGTTACACATAGAGTGCAGAGCTGTCACTTGTAAACACAGAAACCAGACTTCTGTGTTTACAAGTGATTGTGTTGATCAGGCACCAAAGGGTCTGAGCCAGAGGTGGTGGAACCGAGTTCCCCCTGAAAAAAAAGCCCTGCGTTTGGCCATACAGTGTAGCAGGCATCGTGTGGAGTCTGTTCTTTACCAGGACCTTTTAGGTTTACAGGATTAAAATGGTATTCAAGGTGCTTAGTGACCCAATAACACTAAAAACATAATGGAAAAATAATCGCCTTCAGTTGGCACTTAAGGCCTCTGTTCACATTGCCGTGATCTGAAAGTCATGCGACTTCCTGGCAATTTGAGAACTTGATGCAACTTTCAGGGAATGCCTGGGTAATCTTCACGTAATGTAGGATCCAAATCACATCAATATAGAGAGTCTATGGGCAGAAGTCGCCCTGAAGTAGTACAGGAACCTTTTCTAGCGTCAAAGTGACTTCAGTAGTGCCAATTAAGACAGCTCTCGTTGACCAACATGGGATTTCACATGGCACGCCACTCGGGGTCTCGCAAGTCAGATCCCAGGACACGGCAGTGTGAACCAAGCCTCGTGGTTGATTAAAGTGTTTAAAAAACAAACATGCCATACATACTTGCCGTGTGCAATGGTTTTGCACAGAGCAGCCTCGATCCTCCTCTTCTCAGCCCCCCCTGGGACGCTCTGGGCCCCTCCCCCTTGCCCCCATAGAAAGCCAATTGCTGTGCAGGTACTCGCTCAAAATCTGCCTCCCACTCCCGCCTCATTGGCCCTTGATTGACAGCAGCGGGAGCCAATGGCTCCTGCATCACTGCCAATCAGAAGGGAAAGACCTGGGAGATCCTCGGGTCTCATGCACATCGCTGGATCAGGCTTAGGGAAGTCTTAGGGGTGACTGTAGGGGAGCAGCACACTGAAGATTTTTTTGCCTTAATGCATACACATGCATAAAGGTAAAAAAGCCTTTACAACCACTTAAAGATTGCTCCCAGGGAGGATTACTTGGCAGTTATTTCCATGCTGATCTTTGCCAAACATTTCTACGATTTTTGGCACACTGTCTAAAAACCCAGCTTTTTTTTTTTAGGCATAAAATATTTTTATTTTATTTTTTTACTGATCTAAATACAGCACAATGTTTTCTATGGTCCTGTACACACAGGCACGTAAACATACAGGCCCGGATTCTCAAACAAGTTACGCCGGCGTATCTCCAGATACGCCGTTGTATCTATGTGCCTGATTCTTAGAATCAGTTATGCATAGATTTGTATTAGATCCGACCGGCGTAAGTCTCTTACGCCGTCGTATCTTAACTGCATATTTACGCTGGCCGCTAGGGGCGTGTCTACACCGATTTACGCCTAGAAATATGTAAATCAGCTAGATACGCAAATTCACGAACGTACGCCCAGCCGACACAGTACAGATACGCCGTTTACGTTCGGCTTTTCCCGGCGTAAAGTTACCCCTGCTATATGAGGCGTACCAATGTTAAGTATGGACGTCGTTCCCGCGTCGAATTTTGAAAATTTTACGTCGTTTGCGCAAGTCGTTCGCGAATAGGGCTGGGCGTCATTTACGTTCACGTCTAAAGCATTGGCTCCTTGTGGGTTAATTTGGAGCATGCGCACTGGGATACTTTCACGGACGGCGCATGCGCCGTTCGTAAAAATCGTAATTTACGTGGGGGGTCACATAAAATTAACATAACACACGCCCACATCTACCACATTTGAATTAGGCGGGCTTACGCCGGCCTATTTAAGCTACGCCGCCGCAACTTTCATTTGAGAATACTGCACTTGCCTGTCAAAGTTGCGGAGGCGTAACGTAAATAGGATACGTTACGCCCGCACATAAATACGCGATTCTACGTGAATCCGGGCCACAGAGTATAGAGGAGTAGAAAAAAAAGAAAAATAGAAAAAATCAATGTTGCTAGTCAATATTTTACGCGCAAATACATACAGGTACGCATGAAAAGTGTCAATTTGAAGCGGTTAGAATTGCATTGTGGGAGCTAGAATTTATTTTACTTGTGTAGGCGCATACTTGGAAATGCGCACATTTTTTTTTTAGCCAGGAATAATGATGTTAAAACATTAGTACCGTGGGCAAGTGCCCTCCAGGTTACAAGTATCAACCTTAAGATAGAACACACAATTCAGTGTCGTCTCAGAAGACTTTTATTGGGTGGGGGGAAAAAAATTAGAGGAACTGTGCGTTTTTTTAAAAGGGAAGTAAAGCAGCCATTACACACGGTGAAAGTCATCCCAGTCATAGCAGTAAGAAAAGTGCATTCTGTTTCCAGGCAATTCTCAGCATGCTGACATCCTGATTTCCCGTGTCTGGCGGACCTGCTGAGTGTCATGATACAGATGCAGAGTTCCATATAAAAGCTTTGTGAGTCTTGTAGCACAATAATAATACACAGGGTGGGGTGGGGGTGGGGACACAGTGAACAAGTAGGAGTCTCGATACGGGGGTAAAAGTCATGTAAGCCATATCCATACAACAGAAATGAGGTACACGTAGGACATTTATATAGGAATACACAGGAGAGGGGTCTTCCCAACCTCCAGGTCTAAGGGTCGCCCTTGAATGCTCTCTGCGTGTTCGGGAATCTCTGAGGATTACAGGACTCATTGTCGTGTAGAATTTTCTGGATATCCTGACAAAGCTGGAATGTAAAAAAAATAAAATAATAATATTACTCTGAACACCTCAATACAATATTACTGTTAGCACATGGCCCAGAGATCTCCTTCAAAGTAAAAGCCCCCAAAACTGTTTTTGGCTGACAAGATCTTGGGGTTGATTT
Source organism: Rana temporaria (assembly GCF_905171775.1). Lineage (NCBI taxonomy): Eukaryota > Metazoa > Chordata > Amphibia > Anura > Ranidae > Rana > Rana temporaria. The sequence goes on along the minus strand of NC_053497.1, from coordinate 32,220,613 downwards.
ACTAAAGACAAATAGGCTTTGTACATTTTGCAGCGGAAGTCGCATTCTGCAAGGGAATTTTCCCCAGAACTTAATGTATGAGGCAAAATTTCACTTTACAAATATGCAAAATAAATCAAGAGCGCATTTTTGCTTACATATGATGGAAGTCAGAAAAGCTTCATCTCATTCAATGAGCTCTGCGGTGATTTCCCTTGCAAGTGCAACTTCTCTTACAAAACAAACCGCCTATTTGCCTTTAGTAAACCTACCTCCTTGTGTCAGGTTTGGAATGCAGTCGGTCACCTGTTGAGATTTTCCTTCATGTCCCTGTAGTCTCCATATTGGGGTCTTTAAAGCTGATCTCAATGTTTCCTGTCGCTTTAAACATGTCATCATCCCGCCTCTCTGCCTCAGCCATTTAGAGGAATCTTTGTATCCATTCAAAGAATACAAAGCTGCCTATAAATGGCTGAGCGCTTTCTAAAACCAACTCTTAGGCCCCTTGCACACTGGGGCATTTTTCATGCGGTACAGCGCTAAAAATAGCGCTGCTATACCGCATGAAAAATCATGCCCTGTAGTGTTCAATGTGAAAGCCCGAAGGCTTTCACATTGAAGTGGTGCGCTAGCAGGAGCGCACCAAAAGTCCTGCTAGCCGCATCTTTACCGCGGTATAGGAGCAGTGTGTTCACCGCTCCTATACCGCGCCTTCCCATTGAAATCAATGGGAAAGCGCGGTATTAACCCCTTTTCGGCCGCTAGCGGGGGTTAAAACCTCACCGCTACCGCCCGAATATCGCGGTAAATACGACGGTATAGCCGCGCTACAAATAGCGCGGCTATACAGTCACCGCGGCTGCACGCCTCAGTGTGAAAGCAGCCTTATTTTGTCCTGGGTGAGAGACGGGAAGTCTGTCCCACTGTAGCCAAAGCCAAATAAATACAGTACAGTGGAACCTCGGATTACGAGCATAATCCGTTCCAGAAGAATGCTTGTAATCCAAAGCACTCGCATATCAAAATGAGTTTCCCCATTGAAGTCAATGGAAACGAAAATAATTTGTTCCGCATTGACTTCAATGGGATGCAATACCGCATGCGGCCGGAGGCGGGGAGCGCCGGAGAATCTCAGAAACAGCCGAAAAGGACCAAGCACACTTCGGCTGACCTCGGCAAACCTTGGAAAGACTTCCTACCTGAGATTTGCTGAGATAAGCCGTGCTTGTCCTCTGGCTTTTCCGTGCATTTCCGAACGGGACCAATCGGCGACGCCCCCCCCCCCACCTCAGGCCAAAAGCGGTACTGCACATCGCTCTGGCCTGAATCCTGCTCGTATTGCAAGACAATATTCGCAAGCCAAGTCACGATTTTTTTTAAATACAGTTCTCGTATTGCGAAACTCTTGTTAACCGCGTTACTCGCAATCCGAGGTTCCTCTGTACATGCCGTGCCTAAAGTGGACGTTCAGGTAAAACCCAACGCTAAACCTGCTCTACTTACCGATCCGATCACAGCATTAGCTTTGGTGTGCAGGAGAGGCAGCCGGCAATGGAAGCCCCATAGCAAGTCTATGGGTGAAATTCCCAGACATTTCACAGCCGTTGTCAGTACTTTCCTGCACACCGCTTCCACCACTGGAAACCAGAACGGATCAGCTGCAGAATAGGCAAGTACAGCGATTTTCCCTCTGCGTTTTTGGCTTTACAGGGTTATATCGATTAGGTTTAGAATGTGGCAGAGAGCAGGTTTAGGGTTTGGTTTTGCCTGGACTTACACTTAAAAGTCAGTCAGCGCAGCACTTAGTGAAGGAAATAGTTCACAGAAATCAGCTTCAATGAAAATCTTTCTATAGAGAGGCCATTTGCTGCTGTTCATTGTGCAAGTGCTGACTGTAGGTCATGTTGATATTCTTGCTTCAGTATTTTAAGTCACCCAGGAGTACACAGATAAATTCGTGTTACTCTGATTTTCCTGATCTGCGTACTTCCCGTCTCGGAAAGTACTGAAGTCAGAGGGTCGGCATAACAGCAATATAAGCATTTTCAGAAGAAGTCACCAATGGCAGCCCATATATTTCACGTGGGGACGGTATACTTTAAAATATAAAACAAAAACATTGTAGTTGTAAAATGGTGTTGCAGTTGTAGTGATGGTTGGCACAGAGACAGAAAGTAATAGGGAATCATGTCAACTTATCTGCTAGAGGCAGTAACTTTCGTGATTTATAAACCCCCACCACTCGGCACAGCCAGGAGGGCGACACAACTTTCCCTGTTAAGTGTATAACAATGTAGTGGTGTCACTTTTCTGCCACAACCTGCTGATTGAACAATAAAAAGGAAGTGATCAACTCTGCTCACATCCGATTGGATCAAAATGTTGCACAAATACCTCTTTCACACTGGGTCGTTTTCAGGCGCTACTGCACTAAAAATAGCGCCTGCAAACCAACCCTAAACAGCCGCTGCTGTGTCTCCAGTGTGAAAGCCCCCTAGAGCTTTTACACTGGAGCAGTGCGCTAGCAGGACAGTAAAAAAGTCCTGCTAGCCGCATCTTTGGAGCGATGAAGGAGCGGGGTGTATACCGCTTCTCCACCGCTCCTGCCCATTGAAATCAATAGGACACCGCAGCTATACCACGAGCAAGGCGCATTGCTGTGCTTTTTAAACGCTTCCCGGACGCTAGCGGGGGGGGGGTGTAAAACCACTCCCGCTAGCGGCCGAACAGCGCTGTGAAATTGGCGGTAAATCGCCGCTAAAAAAAAAGGATTTTTGTACTCACCGTAAAATCCATTTCTCTGAGTTCATAGACGGACACAGCCTTCATTGACCTTAGGGTTATGCTTCTTCCTAACAGGAGATTTAGGCAGAATTCTACAGCACTTAAGGTGTTAAAAACTTTCCTTCATGCTGCTCCTCCCAGGGGGCGTGGCTCCCCCAGGCATAACCCACACCCTGCTCTAGGAGCCTCAGTTCGTAACAAGCAGTACAAACAAAGGAGGGGTGGGTGCTGTGTCCGTCTATGAACTCAGAGAAATGGATTTTACGGTGAGTACAAAAATCCTTTTTTCTCTTTCGTTCATAGACGGACACAGCCTTCATTGACCTTAGGGACGTCCCCAAGCAGTGTCAAAAAAATTCGAGGGGTGGGAAAAATAACACAGCAAAAACAGGTTACACCCCAAACAAAAACCGGAGTTACTCAACGGAGGAACTCCAACCTTAAACTGCCGCCTGTAACACCCTGCGGCCAATGGAGGCATCCGAAGATGCACTCACATCCACCATATAAAACTTTGAAAAAGCGTGGACCGACGACCAGGTCGCAGCCTTACACACCAGTAACACAGAGGCTTGGTGTCGGAAAGCCCAAGAGGCCCCGATCGTCCTGGTCGAATGCGCCATGACCCGAAAGGGGGGCGCCCGCCCTTCAGGGCATAGGCCTGAAGCACAATCCGTCGGATCCACCTGGAAATGGTGGCCGACGAAACTGCCAGGCCCTTACTGGGACCGGACACAGACACGAACAGCGAGTCCGACATCCGGAACGGAGCTGTCGCCGACAAGTAAACTCGAAGGGCCCGAACCACATCCAAAGAATGTAAAGTGGCCTCCTTCGGGTTCTTCGGCTGAGGACACAAGGATGGAAGAAGAATGTCCACATCCAAGTGAAAAGCCGAAACGACCTTAGGGAGAAAAACGGCTGCGGCCGCAGCACCACCTCATCCTTACGGATGACCAAGCAGGGAGCCTTGCAAGACAAGGCCACCAGAACAGACAGACACCCGTCTGATCGAGGTAATTGCTACCAGAAATAAAATCACCTTTTGTGACAATAAAACAAAAAACCTCCCGAATGTCCTCAAAGGGAGCATCCCGAAGCACTGAAAGGACTAAATTCAAGTCCCATGGGGGTAATGGAGGGCGCACCGGAGGGGCCACCTGCCAGACCCCCTGACCCAACGCACGCACCCAGGAGTGCTATGCCAAGGGTCGCTGCAAGTAAAAAACAGCCAGAGCAGAAATCTGGCTCCTAACCGTACGTAAGGCGAGAGCCTGAACCACTCCCTGCTGCAAAGACAGCAGAATCCTGTACACAACGCATGTACGAGAGTGCCAGTTCATCTCCCCACACACAGAGAAGTAGGCCTTCCATGTATGAGGAAAAAACCTACGTGAGGTAGACCTCCGTGCAGGCAGCACGGTAGAGACCACCGAGCCCAATAGGCCTCGGTCCTTAAGCCCCTGGCTCTCAACAGCCACGCCGCTAAGGCCGGTGGCTGTGAAACAGGGTGGAAGATTGGACCCTGTAACAGAAAATCAATTCCCAGGGGAAGACGCTAGGGGGCGTCTGCCAGCAGACGCACCTGGTCCGCGTACCAGAAGCGACGCGGCCAATCTGGGGCAATCAGGACCGATAGAATCCCTACAGCTTCTACTCTGCGCAGCAGGCGAGGAAGAAGCTTCCGAGGAGGGAAGGTGTAAAGTAGGCGACAGCGACCCCAAGGAGCCACCAACGCGCCTGACGCGTCCGCCCACGGGTCCTTAAACCTGGCCACGAACCGTGGCACCTACCGATATAGAGACGGGACGCTAGAAGGTCCACGTCCGGAGTGCCCCACTTTCGGCACAGACCCCGAAACACCTGCGGGTGGAGAGACCACTCTCCTTGGCCCAGTGCAGTGCGACTTAGGTAGTCGGCTAGCCAATTCCGTATTCCCGGAATGTACCCGGCCGATAGAGCCGGAACGGACCCTTCGGCCCACCGAAAGGATGCGCGCGACCCCCGTCGCTGCAACAGAACTCCGTGTGCCTCCCTGATGATCAACCTACGCCACGGACGTGGTGTTATCGGACAGGATCCTGACCGGTCGGCCCTGTAGATCCAGGGACCACCTGGTAAGGCAAAGCTTGATTGCTCGGAGCTCCAGAACGTTGATCAGTAGGCAGGACTCCACCTAAATCCAGTGCCCCTGGGCTGACTGGGTGCCCCAAGCGCCCCTCCCCAACCGGAGAGGCTGGCATCCGTCGTGACCACTGTCCAGTGGCCTGCAGAAAAATGACTTTCCGGCCCGAAGCACCGGAAACGCCAGCCACCATACCAGGGGAGACATGATCAGATGACTCAACTGAATCTGGTAATCCAGAGATGACGGAAGCTAGTCCCATCGTGACAGCAGTTCCCTCCGTAGTACCCTGGCGTGGAATTGGGCATACGGAACCGCCTCGAAAGAGGCTACCAACTGACCCAGAACCTTCCTGCAGAATCGCAGAGATGACCGCTTCTGGGTCGGCAACTGCTGCACAGCAGATAGCAGAGTCTGAAGTTTTTCCGCTAGGAGAAAAACACTCCCGCCCCGGAGGAATCCAGGACCAGTCTCAGGTATCCCTGAGACGGAATCAACCCTGATTTCAGGACAATCCAGAAACCAGCCGAACACTCGGAGAGCCTGACACGTGATAGACACGGCTCCACCAATGCAGAGCTCGAAGAAGCTCGTAGGAGAATGTCGTCCAGACATCCCATCATAACAAACCCCCGCTGTCACAGCCGGGCCAGTATCGGTACGAGCACCTTGGCGAAAACCCGCCGAATGGGAAGGACACCATTGAAAATGGTCCCCCCCGACCGCAAAGCACAGAATCTCTGGTGGTTTGAGGATATGCAGGTACACGTTCATGACATCCAAGGATGCCAGAAAAACCTGACAAAACAAAACGATGGACTTGAGGCCCAGGATCGACCGGGCCCCATCCTCCATGGGGACACAAACAGAATGGAGTAAAACCCCGAGACCGTTCCAACGAGGGAACTGGCACAATCACTCCCCTGACCAGAAGATCCTGGACAGCCCCTGACGGAGTCAACCGGCGAACCGGAGGAGGCCAGAAGCCGGAGGGAAAAAACCTGTTTGGCAGACAAGAGAGAAACTCAATCTTGTACCCCAAGGAAAACACTTCGCAATGCGAAGCCAGTCTCCCACCCGAGACACGGGCGGGAGCAGACCTTCAGGCGGAAGCAGGTATGTCCGCAGACTTGTTAGGCATGCGGTATCCGGTGCGCTGCTACCCCGCAGCGGGGATTCAAGCACCATGTAGACCTACCCCCACCGCACAGGGCGAGCGAAAAAACGCTCGGAGGTAGGCAAGGAGGGTCCTTGCACAGGGCGAGGTCCCTAGCCCTTCCCAAACCGTGGAAACAGCATGCGCTTACCACCTGTGGCATCCTCAATGATGCCAGTCAGGGAAGACCCAAAAGGACCGTTCACCCTTAACGGTGATCACCAAGGCCACCTTAGAGGTCCTTCTTCCAGCTCCTGCAGCAGGAGCTTCGCCCTTTTAGTCGGGGCCTGCCAGGGCCCCGGCCAGAGCCGGCCTCACCGCCGAACCCACCACCGTGAATAGGGAGCGGGCCACGGCCTCCACTCTCCTATCAGCGGGATCCTGAAATGCAGGAGCCCCTTCCACAGGCAATGTGGTGGCCTTGCGCAGTCTGGACACAGGGGGGTCCACTGGCGGAGGAGAGACCTACTTTTTTTTTTTTTAAAGCCCCCCTCAAGGGGGGTAACGGGTTGCAAAGTTTTTTGACAAACTTTTTGCGGTGCATCCCATTCCTTGTATAACATATAGTCCAAATAAGGAACACAAGGAAACACTTCAGCGATGCGTGGTAGTCTGCTGGTACTGACACGGAGGTGTCTCCGCCACATCCTCAATTTTTAGAGCCTCACGCACCGCAGAAACAAGAGCTCCAACAAATTCTTGCCAGCAACTGACTGCAGCAGAGTCATCCTCACTATCCATAAGGGTTAAAACCCGCAGCCTCTGACATAACAGAACCAGAAAAAAACAGCGATTCGGTGTCATCCCCAGAAGCAGGCTTCAGGGAGGGGGCGCTTTTTTACCCCCCATCCGGGCACTAGCTGCTTCAAACCTGGCAAGAAACCCAGGACAGCCAACATAACAGATGTGGCAGGGGGAGGGGCATTAAGGGTTAACTCAGGCATAGCTTGAGTTCCATAGTGTCAGCGCTGAGTCACCCACCCTGCAAGGCAGGACAAAAAAAAAAAAACACTGGTCACCTCCTTGCTGCTATTGCAGAGCACGGGGGCCCCCGGTATTCACCACCCCACCCAGCTGCAGAGGGAGCTGAAAAACCTCAGGTGTGCTCTGATGTGCTGACTGTGATGTGTATTCACCTCATGGAAGATTCACAGCACTAAAACTGTAACAGCACTAAAACTGACCAGAGGCTGTGCCGAGTCATCTCAGGGAAGAATCACATCGTTACCAAGGAGATTTCCAAGACGGCCGCTGTCTGAGGTAAAAATTACCTCATAGAACACAGCAGCACTGACTGCTTTGTTACCTCAGAAAAGAATCACAGCGTTACCAAGGAGATTTCCAAGACGGCCGCTGTCTGAGGTAAAAATTACCTCATAGAACACAGCAGCACTGACTGCTTTGTCTGTTACCTCAGAAAAGAATCACAGCGTTACCAAGGAGATTTCCAAGACGGCCGCTGTCTGAGGTAAAAACTACCTCATAGAACACAGCAGCCCTGACTGCTTTGTCTGTTACCTCAGAAAAGAATCACAGCGTTACCAAGGAGATTTCCAAGACGGCCGCTGTCTGAGGTAAAAATTACCTCATAGAACACAGCAGCCCTGACTGCTTTGTCTGTTACCTCAGAAAAGAATCACAGCGTTACCAAGGAGATTTCCAAGATGGCCGCTGTCTGAGGTAAAAATTACCTCATAGAACACAGCAGCACACAGCAGCACCCCCCAGAGTAACAACACAGTCCCCCTAACAACACACGGGCCCCGGTGGTAACAAAGAAAACCCAGGAGGCCCCCCTTCACAGCCACTACCCAGTCAGGGGAAGGAGGGAGAGGAAGGGGAGAGAGGAAAGCAGGGCGGACCCTCAGTCGACCTCCCCAGGGAAATCACCAGCCAGACCACTTACCTGAGTAAGGGGCCACTACTTACCTGTCCTGCGACTACCCGGCTGGAGGTATCCCAGACAGAACCAACGTCCGTAAACGGCATGGCTGTCGGCCAGACACACTGTGACAAAGCCATAGAGACCGGTCATATGTGTGCCCTAGAACCAAAGTTCCCCGGCCGCCCCTGGAGCAATGGGGCCTGTCGTGGACGTCCCAAAGCTGAGCTGAGGGCCGGCACACGCTCGAAGGCCGAACATGGGGGGACTACAAGGGTCGAGGACCCAGCCTGTCACCCAGTCGGCTGTTGATAGAAGAATCGCAGGATTCAAAAATGCAGGAACAAAATAATAAAAAAAGCGAGAAAAATCGCCAGAAAAAAACTCCAGAGTCCAGGAACTCCAGAGATAGCCTTGACCTCCTGTCGTTAGGCAGAAAACAAACTGAGGCTCCTAGAGCAGGGTGTGGGTTATGCCTGGGGGAGCCACGCCCCCTGGGAGGAGCAGCATGAAGGAAAGTTTTTAACACCTTAAGTGCTGTAGAATTCTGCCTAAATCTCCTGTTAGGAAGAAGCATAACCCTAAGGTCAATGAAGGCTGTGTCCGTCTATGAACGAAAGAGAAATAGTGTCGCTTTACGGCCCCAATGTGAAAGGGGCCTAAGGGCTGCTGTAGACGAGAGAGAGGACAGGAGGCTGATATTAAAAACAGAATCAGGTACTTATGGTAGCGGGAGTTCCATTTTAGGAGCTCCTCACTTCCCATGCACTCTTCATTGTGAGCTGGTCAAATCTCCTCACCTGTTCTCTGTATCGGCCTTGTACCTCGCTGTTGTCCAACTCTCTCTTCAGACTATCCATACTGGTCTCTGGTTTAGCTCCCGTACACTTCACAGCCCGATTCACAGCGTCAGAGAGGGAGAGGTGAGGTCCTTCTCCTTGCATTGTCTGAAGGAGAAGCCACGATGAAATCACAGTACAAGACAAGACAACAAAAGGCACACACATTAGTCCGGCCAAATTAAGTCTACCTTGCGTCTCTTGGCGGGCATTCCGCTCAGGTAGGCATCACTCAGTGGTGGTTGCTGCTTTAACTTCCTTTGGGTCTGAATGTCCTGCCTAATAACTGGGACCCACTCCTGGATAAGAGGGAGAAGAAACAGTTCTAAACAAAGGATGAGGACAATAACATTCCAAAACACGAGACAAAGACAGCCAATGATGAGAGTTTAACAGGATTCGGTAACGTGGGGGGGGAAGTAATTGACGTGTGATAAGCATATGGCACTCACTGGTGGCACTGCTGCTGCCCATGGCTCAGACCCAGCCTCTTCTTGTTGAGGGAGCTCTGAGTCCGGACATAGAGCTGGTGCTGAAGCCTGAGTGGGCAGGAAGAGGACCTCTTCTACTGTGGTGGCAGGGGCTGGAGAAGAAGCACCCGGCTGTGGGACAGATAGACAGACATGGGTGAAGACAAAGAAGAAAACAGAATAAAGGGAAAGTATTAATGTGTAATATAATGCTACAGAAACATCACAGTCTAAACAAATTTAATTATTTTTTTTTACCTTAAGCAGAACTCCAGGCATAAAAGCTTTAATCTAAATCTTTAATCTAAATATAAATCTCAATAACCACAAAAAGGATATAAATCTATTTAGTGTACCAAAAGCACATGGCTCCTGCATTTACACAATATTCCCTCACCTGGGTTTCACCTTCTAGCACCCTCTTGCCTTCACAGTAAAGCAGAGGTCCGTTTTTTAATTTTAAAAAGTGTGCCAAATGATGTACTGCAGAGTCAGATTATAGTCACAACCATAAATAGGAAGGCTTTCGATAATAGAATTCAGCAGCTACAGTATTTTTGTAGATGCTGACTTTTAACAAGCGGTCCATCGCTATCTTAACTGGAGCCGATCCTACGCCGGGCTTCATCTCCAGCGCCAGCATCTTGGATGTGGGAGCCGCTGTGACCTCCTGCGGATTCACAGCCAGCTCCCCACTGTGCATGCGTGAGATCACGCTGTGCTTTCAGATTGGTCCTGCAGCCTTCTAGGATGAGCAACGTATCCCAAGAAAGCTGGCCAAGCCGACATAATTACCGAGAAGAAAAGGACAGCTGCATACCAAAGGAAAAAAATACAATGTATTTTATTCCAAAAATGACAGATGAGAGCCAGCAAGACAGTGTCGCAGGACCCAGGAGGTGACGCGTTTCACACTGACCACAGTGCTTCTTCAAACCATTTCTTCTCATTTGATCACCGGTGGCAAGCTGTGGTTGGACCCAGCATTTCCAGACTCCATTTCTTTGAACTCTTGACATAATTATTGCCTAGGTGAGAACCGCAGAAGTGGGAGCTGTTAACGGTCAGAAAAAGGTACCCGCCCGCAGGAAAAAATAAAAAACAGCAATTTTGTTTGGGGGAGGGGGGGGGATTAGGATGTGCCCCGCAACTAGGGTTGCCACCTCATCCCTTTAAAACAGAACACATATGAATTACACAGGTTCTGAGGCTAATTTAATGCAAATAAGGCACCAAATGAGTCCAATTACCACCTTAATTAGCCACAGAACCTGTGTAATTAATATGTGTTCTGTTTTAAAGGGATGAGGTGGCAACCCTACCCGCAACAGAGCAAAAACTGGAGTCGCTGCCCACCAAATTAGTATCAGTGAAGTAATGTAAGCCTCACAAACAAATTTCTAAACAGATTTTAGATTCAACAAAATATATATATATAATTATAATAATAATAATAATAATAATAATAATAAGTGAATTTCAAGGTAATTCTGATGCATGGATCAAAGGGTTAAAAATTCAGTTTAGAAACTAAAGTAAAATGCATGTGGGCACCAAGACCTTGTTGGTATTACCTGGGCCTCAGCAGGAGAGGTCTCCATTGGCTGCTCCTGTGGAGACCGTTCTGTATCCTAATGAGATAAGAACAGAAGGACAGAATGAACAGTCATGTAGGAAATCCATGCCAGAACAAGATGTGCCTGGGACTTGTGAAACCAAAGTATCTGAAAGAATAACCATTCTTGTAGCCCCCCAGTAATTAAGAGCAGAACCATATAAATTACCGACAAACCAGTGCTTTGTCCATGTAGGGGAAAACAGGTTCATAGTGGCCACTCCTCCACCATTGAGAGCAAAACAAAATACCTGGCAGATCCAAGTATATGCGCACCATTTCCTTTGTGCCCATGTAACAGTGTTGGTGTTTCACCACTCAGGCACCCAGTGCCGTCATATAGGAAGCAGGGAGACAGACAGCTCTTTGAAAGCGCCAGATCATAGCTTCATATAGAAGGCACGGTGCACAGCTCTTTATACTCCAGATCAGGGGTCCCAACCCCTTGGGCCGCAGACCAGATCCAGTCCTCAGCCCTGTTGCTGACCGGGCCGCACAGCAGGAGATGAGAGGCGACCGTGGTCCACACGTGGCTAACAGACCACGGTCGTCGTTGACTTCCTGCAGTGCGACAACGCCTGTTTGTCCTCTCCCGACTATTGCACCCATCTGGCCGACGATGTCATCCAATCAGCAGGGCAGGAGGAGCAGCAGATCAGAATGGAGAGTTCCTCCCACCCCCTGCCCTGACGATTTGATGACATTGTTGTATGGGCGGGGGAGCTGGGAGAGGAAGCACGAATTGATCACAGCATCTGCCCTGCGAAAGGTACAAGTCCTGTCCAGGGGAGGCAGACATTAGGATAGGGAAGTATCATGTTAGAGAGGAAAGGGGAAGGGGGGGCAGGGGCACTGTGATGGAGGGGGCCGTGATTGCTAGGGGCACTGTAATATGAAGGGGACTGCACTAAAGGGGTACTGTAATATGAAGGGGACTGCACTAAAGGGGCACTGTAATCTTTACAGTGCAGTCCTCTTTACATCACAGCCCCCCCTTTACATTACAGTGCACCCCTTACAGAGCAGTATCTGTTACATTAATGTAAATGGCCCAAGTGTTGTAAATGGGACTGCACTGTAAAGGGAGGCTGTGATGTGAAGGGGAACTGAGGACACTTATATAAAAAAAGGGGGTGACTGCTGTATAGGGGGGCTGAGGACAGACTCAGTGAATGTTGGTTGCCGTGAAAGCAGTCCCTGGTGCCAAAAAGGCTGGGGACCGCTGCTCCAGATAAAGGCTTCATTTAGAAGCAGGGAGACAGCGCTCATCTCTTTGTAAGCTCCAGATCATAGCTTAAAGCTAACACATCATTAACTCTCAAAGCACATAATAAGTCCACCTTTTAAAAAAAAAAAAAAATGTGCATTTATAATTTTTTATTTGTAAGGAGTCTGTAAAAGCATTCAGCAGATCATGGGTGTAATGCCAGGCTCCTGCAGACTCTGTAGGTGTCTGCTCGTAGTAGTTGCTGAATGACAGGAAGTTTAATGAACTACCTAGAGCACTCTTCAAGTGCCCTGGTAGTTAATGGAGAACTACAAGCCAATAGCTGCAAAGGCTGATGATAGTTGTAGTTCACAGATTCACAGGAATCTCTGAATGAATGATGCAGACAAGTGGCCACACACTCTTTGAATTGTGACATGGAGGGGGGTCGGTTTGGGGAGATCCCAAGCGCGCTGTCACAGGGAGGGGGGGCGATCAGGGGAAGAGCAGGCAGATGCTGAACATGTTACACCCTAAATATGGGTTTAACATTACATGTTCAGAAAGGTGAACTCATCTTTTAAACTTAAGGAGGAATCTGGTCGAGACAAATGAGTAAAGGCCTAACGTTATTAAATGTTACAACTTACTCGAGGAGGGTCCCCCACTCTGCGCACGTGCCGCTGCACCTCTCCCTCTGTCACTGGCATTTGGCCCAGAAGAGCTTGCAGTCGCAGGGACAAGACAGAAGTCACCCAGGAAACTAATGCAGGAGAAACATCTGTGGAAAGTCTCCTCTGTAAGAAAAAAAAAAAAAAACGACTCAAGGAATGGTAAAGCAAACAATTGTCAGTGCCAAAACAGATATACACCCTCCCTCTTAGATTGTAAGCTCCAATGAGCAAGGCCCTCCGATTCCTCTTGTACCACGTTGTATTGTAACTAATGTCTGCCTTCATTTTGTAAAGCGCTGCACAAACTGTTGGCGCTATATAAATCCTGTATTATAATAATAATAATAATAATAATAATAATAATCCAACCCTGTACAAAAAGATTGCGCATTGTGATGGTTATCTGATAACATTATCCAATATCCTTAAACATGGCTAGGAAACAGCACATGGTGGCTGATAGTTTTGTTTTATACAACTGAAATCTCATCAGCACACTTTGCATGTCATCATCTTATTGGGGCTACATCTAAAATCATGAAATTAAGAACCTTGGCCATCAAATGAACAGGAAGGGGAAAACTGCCGCTCCAGGGGAGTGCACTGTGCAATCAGTGTCCTCTCAGAACCAAATGGGTGCCGGCAATACACAAAGCAAAACTTGAAGAGGAGATATGGACAGCCGCACACCAGAAAAACCTTAAAAAGGTAGCTTTCAATGGTAAAAGGAAAAAAGCACTACAAAGCACAGCAAGCAGTGGGGTATAAGGCTGACACGTTTCGCACTAGGGTTCAGTTCTTAATCATAGCTAAAAACAAAATGAAATACATTCACCCATCTAAAAACATTGCATGATCCGCTCCTGCCTGTGATAGGCCATCGCTAATTGTGCGTAGTCAGTCAATGGACTGACAGTGAGGATAATCACCTGCAGGAGTGATTATCCATCGAATCTTGCTGCGTCCAGATAGAATTCTTATGAAGGGTCATACATGACATGTTCTGCGAATACATGCATCATCGGCTCAGGGGAGTATTTAGGGGGGACCTGTGGGGGAATCTGCTCTTAAAGATTTTTTTTTTTACTTTAATGCAGGGAATGTATTAAGGTAAAAAAAACTTTTACCTTTACAAACCACTTAAAACCTACGTTACTTACCGGTAACGGTATTTCTACGAACCTTCCAGGACGGCACCTAAGTAGGCCTGCCGTCCTGGAAGGTGATGAGAGAAAGTGGGACTTTAGTCAGAAAGTTAAATCCTGCTAGAACACTTCAAGCTGGCCCCTTTTCTCACCCTTCTCTGCACATGCTCAGTTTCTCTCTATCTTTTGGCACTGTGTGAAATTGTTGAGGCCAATCTGCTGACAGCTTAAAGATTTACTGCTGTTCAGGGGGACTGGGCCTCAGGAAAATGGCAGCATCCAGCAAGAAGAAAACAGGAGCAATGCTGGAGGCAATTTACAGCACACACCAAATTTGGTAGCATAATTATTAAAGCGGAGCTCCACCCTAAAGTGGAACTCCCGCTGATCGGAACCCTCCCCCCTCCGGTGTCACATTTGACACCTTTCAGGGGGGAGGGGGTGCAGATACCTGTCTAAAGACAGGTATTTGCACCCACTTCCGGCCACACGCTACGGGCAGACTGCGGGCATGACGTCACCTCCACCACCCCCCCCCCCCCCCTCCGTTGTGTTCTGGGAACACTCGGCTCCCAGTACACAGCGGGAGCCAAACGGCATGCGCCGTAGGGAACCGGGCAGTGAAGCCGGAGCGCTTCACTTTCTGGTTCTCTCACCGAGGATGGCGGGGGGGGGGGGGGGGGGGGGCAGCAGGGTGACGAGCGATTGCTCGTCCTCTGCTGCGGACGGCGCTGGACTCCAGGACAGGTAAGTGTCCTAATATTAAAAGTCAGCAGCTGCAGTATTTGTAGCTGCTGGCTTTTAATATTTTTTTTTCAGTGGAGCTCCGCTTTAAGTGTAGAATTGATGTTCCTTGATAAACATTTATTATCAAGTTGTAATGGGTAAAGTTCCACTTTTAAGTGACAGGTACACATGTAGGACACCACTTACGATTCTCTCATTAATGACAGATGTGAGCGCATGCTGGTCTCCTCGCAGGCAGTACAAATTGAGGGCAAGCCATTCAAATAGCGATTGGTTACACATCTCCAGAAGACGCTGCCCGAATGTGGAGTCTACAAGACAATACAAAACATTTTACTAGTTTCCATGGCAGACTTAAAGCCTAGTACACATGAGATTATCGGACAAATTATCTTTTTTTTTTTTTTCATGGTAGCCTCTATATTAAAGTTCGAAAATTCTCGCACGACAGAACAAAATATCAGAAGTAATGTATAATGTATTTTAAACACTAAATCCATAAAAAAAAAAGAAGAAGTAGTTATGTATTTGTATTGCATTTTCGGACGAAAGCTCTACTGATTAAACGGAAATTGTACAAGAAATTTTTTCGTTTTTGTCCCCTCTTAGAATTTCAGACGAAAGCTGTGTACCAATGATCAGATAATCGTATGATCGATTTGATATTCGGATCGTGTGTACTAGGCTTTAGCCTGCCTTCAGAGCTCATCATTGCTTCTCTGCTTTTCTAACCATAAAATTGCTTCAGGGAGTGTTGGGCGTCCAGTGCCAAAGTATAATGGCACATCATTATCAGAGAAGTAGAGTTTAAATAGACCCCGCCACTTAAAAGACTACAGGTAAAAACTCAGAAAAATAAAGCATCTTAAATGCTTATTTTTTCCATTCCATAAACAATGTTTTATTCACTTGCAACGTGCCTTAGAACGTGCTATCAAATCTGACTTCAAGAAGGAGTTCATTCCATCCAACAACCCTCTACCTCCTTGCCTGTCATAGCCCTCTCCTCTTCTGGGATCATCTAATTATTGTCTGTGCTGGCCCATCTCCTACACCCTTACCCCTCACCTCCCTACATAACCTATTATGCATCAGCCAGGGGAGAAGGAGCAAAATGTAATATAGCGCATATAGCTCTGAGGCTGCTGACATCACATCCCAGAGGGCAGCACCCAGAAGCAGTCTCTGAGATCCTGAATGTCTACACAAGGGAGAATTTACAGCAGGGGTGCCCAACCAGTGACCCGGGGGCCACAGGAGCCCTCTGATGTGGCCCACAACCTCCTTCTCTGGGATGGAATAAAATAGAATACTGTTATTAAAGGTAAGTTTACTACTAAAATCACAGGGCTAGATTCATAAAGAATTTATGTTGGCATATCTATTGATACGCCGCGTAAATTCAAAGCTGCGCCGGCGTAGCAAGATACGCCAAAATTAGGCTAAGATCCGACTGGCGTAAGTCTTACGCCGTTGGTATCTTAGTTGCATATTTACGCTGGCCGCTAGGTGGCGCTTCCGTAGATTTCAGCGTAGAATATGCAAATGAGCTGGATACGCCGATTCAGAAACGTACGTGCGCCCGGCGGATTTTTTTTACGACGTTTGCGTAAGGCTTTTTCCGGCGCAACGTTGCTCTTGCTATATGAGGCATAGCCAATGTTAAAGCGGAGGTTCACCCTCAGAGAGCACATTTTCCCCTTAGATGAATGCTCGTTTTTCCTAGGGGAATCGGCTAGTTGTTTTAAAATATGAGCTGTACTTACCGTTTACGAGACGCATCTTCTCCGTCGCTTCCGGGTATGGGCTGCGGGAATGGGCGTTCCTTCTTGATTGACAGTCTTCCGAGAGGCTTCCGACGGTCGCATCCATCGCGTCACGATTTTCCGAAAGAAGACGAACGTCGGTGCGCAGGCGCAGTATAGAGCCGCACCGACGTTCGGCTTCTTTCGGCTACGAGTGACGCGATGGATGCGACCGTCGGAAGCCTCTCGGAAGACTGTCAATCAAGAAGGAACGCCCGCTCCCGAAGACCCATACCCGGAAGAAGACGCATCTCGAAAACGGGTAAGTACAGCTCATATTTTAAAACAAATAGCCGATTCCCCTAGACCAAACGAGCAGGAAGCTAAGGGGAAAAGGGCAAACATAAAATAAATGGGTGAACTCCCGCTTTAAGTATGGGCATCGTTCCCGCGTCGAAATTTGAAATTTTTACGTTGTTTGCGCAAGTTGTCCGTGAATGGGACTGGACGTAATTTACGTTCACGTCGAAACCAATACGTCCTTGCGGCGTACTTTGGAGCAATGCACACTGGGATATGTCCACGGACGGCGCATGCGCCGTAGGTTAAAAATGTCAATCACGTCAGGTCACCAGTCATTAACATAAAACACGCCCCCGTTCCACATTTGAATTAGGCGCGCTTAGGCCCTGCCGATTTACTCTACGCCGCCATAACTTAGGAGGCAAGGGCTTTGTGAATACAGCACTTTCCTCTCTAAATTGCGGCGGCGTAGTGTAAATAACATACGTTACGCCCGCACAAACTTACGTCCCCCTACCTGAATCTAGCCCACAGTATATATGGGCATATCTGTTGTGCAGTGGTTACTGGGCTGCTTTCAAACTGATCCACAGGAGCAGAGAAGAGCACCTGCGGGTTACCCTGCACTAAGCCATAGACTTCTATTGCCTGCAAGTTTGGTGTACTGAGAGTAAAGAGGGCTCTGTAGAGCTGAGTGGGCTGTCATCCACCCGCTCCCCTCATTGTGGCCCCGTGATCGGTTACCAAGTCGCTTAAGTGGCCCTTGCTCTTCAAAAGGTTGGGCCCCCTGATTTACAGGTACATAAAATTCATAAAACTGATTGAAAACATACCTATAACCTTGTAACAAGACTGTGGGTTAAAAAGGAATGGTATGGAGACTAGGGGTTGATTTACTAAAACTGCAGCGTGCAAAATCTGGTTCAGCTCTGCACAGAAACCAATCAGCTTCCAGGTTTTATTGTCAAAGATTAATTGAACAAGCTGAAATTAGAAGCGGATTGGCTACCATGAACAGCTGCACCAGATTTTGAGTGCTCCAGTTTAAGTAAATCAACCCCAGGGTGTCTTTAATGGTGCATCACTTGCAGAGACGCACACATTACTCACAATTATCTAGCAACTCCTGACATCTTGGTGGCAATAACAGAAGCCTCTAGCAAGTGGAAATGCTCATTGAACAGGAGATTGTCTAATCATTGGAAAATCTCCCTTCACTCAGGAATGATTCTTTTCTCCACAAAAGTACAAAATATCACACATACGCCCGATGTTGCCATCAACTATCCTGGTGTGCACCAGGGGGCTCAGGTGGTTAAGGATGGAAAGAGCAAAATTTGAACTTTTTCCTGCCCTGCATTTTCCTGCACCACCCCAATACATGTCATGTGTTACTTACCTGCACAATGTAGGATGTGCGTTGTGATCCTATTAAACTGCTCCTGCAGGAACTCGAGATTAGTTCTTGTTATGTCGACATCTTCGCGAACAGGGGCGCTGGCCTGCATATGAAGGGACAAAATGATAAGGAACTAAACCTGAAAGTGCAACTTTAGTCAGTCCTGCTAGATCACTTCAGAGTGGCCCCTTTTGCAGGTACAGCCATCTAAAAAATAAAAATAAGTGCCTTATACGGTTTAAAATAGTAACACACTGTCTCACCCTGCTCTGCACATGCTCAGTGGCTCTCTATTTTTAGGGACTGCGCCAAATATGTAGAGGTCGATCTGCTGGCATCCTTAAAGTGGAATTAAACCCTACACAGCCAAGGAAACCGCTTCTGTTTGATCTGCAACTGCCATGGTGATCTGTTAGGACACCAGCCATTTAATGGTTTGACAGTTTAGTTGAGGAAATAAGCAAATGTGACAATTACCAACCTTGGCATGAAACGGTTTTGAAACCGATAAGTCGTCAGGTTTAATTCCACTTTATGATTTACTTCTACTCAGGGGGCTTTGGGGTTCAGCAAAAATGGCATCGTCCTGCAAGAACAAACAGGAGCAATGCTGGAGGCAATCTACGCACACGCTAATTATTAAAGCGGAGTTCCACCCAAAAATATAACTTCCGCTTTAAGTGTTGGTGACCCCATGACATGCCACATTTGGCATGTCATTTTTTTTGGGCACCTGTTTTTTTTTTTCCCCCCCAGGCACCCACTTCTTCCCCTGGTGCCGGAAGGAAAATCACCTCTCCCCCCATGCAATCTTCTGGGACGGGACACTTCACAGGTCCCAGAAGATTGCCTGGCCGTGCCTCACAACATTGGACCGTGGGACAGATAGGCAAGTGTCCGATTATTAAAAGTCAGCAGCTACACCTTTTGTAGCGGTTGACTTTTAAATGTGGACTGTATGATCCTTGCTAAAGAACATTATTTTAATATCTAGTTATGGGTAAAGTTCCGCTCTAACTCCATGTTTCCTTTTGCTTTAAATAGTTAGTTTAGGCCAAGCTGATCCAAGTTAACTATTTATATAATTAACTTTCTCGGCCGCTGTCAGAGTGGTATCATAATGTAGCGGCATTGACTACATACAGTATGCAGTGCTGTGTTCCAGCAAAGTCACAGGCAACTTCCAGTCTGCTGCCAGAACAAAATGGAGCTGGGATGAGTGCTTTTCAGCAATTCGGAGGAAGCCTTGTATTTTTTATTTGTGAATGCAAGGCTTCCTTTGCTTGGCCTGAGGTGGAGAGGCAGGCGGATAATGCCGAGATCTCCATCTCTAGCAATTAGAGATAGCCTTGTATGGAAGCCATGGACTTTAATACAAGATGCAGGTGTGGGATGAGACAAAAAATAAATAAAAAACACAAAACATGGCAGGACTGGAATGGACAGGGGTCCCTTACAAAGCTCTCGCGGATATATTCTTCCAAACCGTTGGTAAGATTCCGTGACGCCATCTGAAAAAAAAAAAAAAAACATTTATATCGTCATTTATTCTGTCCACTCAACAATTTACTAAATATCAACATTAGAAAACTGTTAAAAGTCCAATGCGATTTAAGTTTAATTTTATAGTAACATTCTGCCATTTATACCGCTTCAAAGACATGCTTCCTCTTCTAGAGATTTTTTTTATGGAGACTACACATCCACTTTTTTTTTTGTAAGTATACAATGATATATTGGGAAATTTGAGACCAACAGACAGATGTGTCAGGAAGAAGATTAGCAGAGCTGCAAAAAACATTTCTAGTCCAGCTCTATTATACTGTAAAATGTCTGCTCCAGCTGGGTCCCAGAACAAGCCAGAAAAAATGAATCTCCCTGGATACGGACCCCAAGATCACACACCTGACCCTGAACAACAGAACTGTCATCCGGGGAAAAGAGCAGGAAGGGCGACCAGGAAAGCTCTGGACTGACCAATTTACAGAGTAACAGTTTTTTATAGAAAGAAGCAGCTCTGTAAATGGCCTTTTGAAATATAATATAGCCCTCAAAATTTCAACTCACCTGCTCGCATTTGGTTAATGGAAATATGCAGAGGAGCAAATGTGGAGCCGCATCGGAGGGGACAGGACATCGCCGGCAGACAGGGTTTAACAGGAGCCTTATTTCTCAACCCCCCCCCCCCGACTCGGACGTCAGGCTTGAAACCCTTCCCCTTTGTTCATTGGCCACCCCACACACCTAACAGCACAAAGCAGCTGCCCCTTGTAGTGTCAGGTCAGAGTTGCAGCGGGAATGCGGCACAGCAGCGTCCTTGTGGTGCGGGTATCTATCCCCACAGCTTCCTTGACCTCTGAAGAGGCGAGCAGCAGCATCCTTGGAGATGTAAAGCCTGGACTCCTCCTCTCCCCTCCAGCATCAGTAGTGAGGCCCAGGCTGACAGGAAGCTGTTGAAAGGAGCAGCAGAGCATTTCCTGGACCAGGAAGATCATGGAAGGTACCAGGCATCATACACTGATACAAAGACCTATCTACAGACACAGACTGGCATAGGAGGGACCCTCTCATCTGCCCCCTCACCCCCCTCTGTCAGCGCCCCCCTCAGCTAAACCCCCCTCTTTCAGTCCCCCCTCGCTCTCTCTTAGCCCTCCCTCTCAACCAATTTACAAGAGTGTGGTTAGGGGCGAGACAGGGTAGGGCAACTGGTGGCAAGTAACTCTTAAAGCCTGGCTAGTAGCTCGGGACCTGAAATTTTGAGCCCTGATATAATACATTTGATAAAGTAGACTTCCAGCATTATTATAATTTTAAATATTTTGAGCCAAGCTGGCCCAAATGAACTATTTCTATTAGAAAACAATGTGACGGCTGTGTGTGTTGTAATATACTGTAGTAGCATTAGATTCATACAGTAAGCAGCATTGCATTCCGCCAGCAATACAGGCAACTACCCGCCTGCTGCCAGAAATAAAAAAAGTCATGCTAGGTGCTTCTCCGCCATTCAGAAGAAGCCTTGTATTTTTATTCGATAACTATAAGGCTTCCTCCGATTGGCCAAGGTGGGTGTCATGACGCCATCTCCCCGCCTCTCCACCTCCACCCAGCTTGGCCAAAACAAACCATTTCTTTTGATTAAAAAGCTGTAAAATCTACTTTACAATTCAAATCAGCAATGGCAGCTCACAAAAGATCTATCCTCACTTTCCCCATCAGCACATTTTGAAAACAGCCTGATGTCCCAATAACAGACATACGCTATGCTTGGAGGTGTTTACCAAACAGCAGGAGGACCGTACATTGGCAGTGATGGGTGTACCTGAATATTCTGGGGTGTAGGGTCAGCCTGGTGTAGATACTGCTGCAGGAAGAAGGATCGCAGCTGAGGTTGCAGGTTCTGCAGCGGTTGGGACTGGCCATGTAGCAACATCACTACGTCCACAAGTGAGAAGTGATGACAGATGAGAGATAAGAGATCACCAAAGAATCCTGGAAAAAGGGAAATGCAAGACAGTTTAAAGAGCATATTCAGGCATATAAGCAGACAGCGGACTGCCAATTGCTATCAAGGAAACACTGCAACCATGCTAAACATATTGAATGTCAGATGGATTCAGCAGGTTATTCACAGTGCTTCTTAGTCAGACTTTAATTGCTTCTCAAGTGATCCTTTGCTGTGCAAACAACCCCATCATGCTCCCATGCATGTAGGCGAGGCCGCAGAGGACTTTGAGAACCTGATGTTGGAATCAGGGGCCACATTGGCCACCAACAATGGGCATTTAAAAGCCTACCATACTAGCAGCTGAACGAGTTTTGGTATCAGGATAGCCATGTGCACTAGATGAATGCAAGAGCAAATATTCTCAGTCCAGCTATCACTTTAAAATGAACCTATACTTAAAACTACTTGTCATGTTTTCCATGAGAAGAAAGCAAAAATAACATCAGTAAATGCCTGAAATACATACCTTTCCTGGAGAACATTCCGCTTCAGGGTTCCCTCTTGTGCTGCTCATATAACCAAAACACAAGGCAACTGGTTATGTAATATTTGCTGAAGGGGGACCAGGCTGCTCCCCCCCATTTATCAGAGATCAGGAGACCCAATATTCAGGCGTTTGGTTGTGTCAGCAAAACTGGAAGGCCTGGCAGCATTTTTTCTCCCGGGAAGTTATTTTATCCTTTCTACCTAGCTTTTTTTTATATTTTAGCAGATAAGGGCCTTTTTATGACTTATCTAATCTGCCATTTGCTCTGTGCTGGTAACTAAATGAAGGTAATCAGCACAACAGTATATCAAAAGTAATCAATGGCAGCCTTTGTATTCTCATGACATTTTGACTTGAATGATTGTCCTGCAATACAGAGGTGGACCTGCAGAGGGCAGTTTAGGGGAAAGAAGACATAAAACATCCTTAGCTCAGTGATACAAATAGGGTGCAGTGGAGGAGAGCGTGGCAGGAAAGATACCGACCTCCAGGCCCCTCTGTGTCTGGTTGAAAGATGTTGGGGGAACCGCTGAGGCGCTGGATGAAGGCTGCAATGCTTTCTGTCCCGCTCTGATCCGCTGCACTAAGTGAACCCAGCATAGAGGACAGAACACCCTGCACCACGCTGGTGAAGAACTCTGGTGGGAGGGAATCTGGAGCAGCTGCTTGTGGTGGTGGTGGTGGTGCTGAGGCAGCTGGCGGTGGAGGTGGTGGAGGTGCAGACGCAGAGGGCTGTGCAAACGACTGAGGTGGTGTGACAGACACATTGATATTTTGTGTACCCTGTAGGAGGAGAAAAATAGAAACAACACATAAAAATCATAGCATTAAAAAAATAGGATACAGATACAAAAAAAAAAAAAAAACAGCAGATCTGCTAGAGAAAAAAAAAAAGTGTGATTTACAAGGGCAGGAGCCTCAATGGCCTGTGATCCCAGGAAGTGGATTAAATAATGTGGAAGACAGGCATATCACTGGATCTGTGGCCTGGTAAGTCTTTGGCAGGGACAAGCAATGGTAAATCTTTGGCCCAAGCTAAAGTTGCGTTTTAATCTTTGCTTCAGCAAAAGAGATAGAGGATGACAAAATTACAAACACATCTTACTTCTAACGATGTTAGTCTCTACAATCCACTGATAAGAATGCTCGATCTAAACATGTGGAAAAGGTTTCTGGCAATTATGGCCTATGTATGGTCACCTCCGCAAAAAGGGGAAAACTGTGCAAAGAGAAATGTGGAAATGCAAATACCTGCAATAGGTCAGTGACTCCTTGCATGAACGAGGGCATTCCAGGAACTGCCACGGCAATGCTTGGCGATCCCATTGCTATGTTGGCCACGCCAGAGCTTGCAGTGCCCAGTAATGAGCCGAGGAGCTGAGACAGCTGCTGTTCCAGACCAGGAGGCGGCTGCGAGGGAGGAGCGGAGGGGGTAGAGGGGGCGGAGGGGGTAGAGGGAGCTGAGGGTGCAGAGGGAGTGCTTGGAAAGGTGGAGGAGGATGTGGTAGTGGTGGTGGTTGACGTTGAGCTGGAAGAAGTGGAAGCAGAGGAGGAAGCAGGGGTGCTGGTTGTGCCGCCACTCTGAGCTACAAGAAAGGGTGAAACTGTTAAAGCCCCAACAGTGTGACAAAAGGACACAACAACAACAAACAAATAAGGTCAACAAAACAAAAAAGGAGAAAATTTAAATGAGTAAAGCTAAACATGGCACCTCAACAAAAGTGTACAGTGCCTTAAAGTATTCATACCCCTTGAAATTTTCACATAACATGACCAAAAAACAAATGTATTTTATTGGGATTTTATGTCATAGACCAACACAAAGTGGTACATAATTGTGAAGTGGAAGGAAAATAAATGTTTTTCAAAATTGTCTAAAAAATAAATACCTGAAATGTGTCGCGTACATTTGTATTCAGTCCCTAAGTCAATACTTTGTATAACCACCTTTCACTGCAAGTCTTTTTGGGGATTTCTCTACCAGCCTTGCACATCTAGAGAGTGACATTTTTGCCCATTCTTTGCAAAATAGCTCAAGCTCTGTCAGATTGGATGGAGAGCGTCTAAACAGCAATTTTCAACTCTTGCCACAGATTCTGAATTGGATTTAGGTCTGGACTTTAACTAGGCCAAACAAACACATAAATAAGCTTTGATCCAAACCAGGGGTGCCCAACATGTGACCCGCGGAGCATTCTGATTTGACCGGCAACCTCCTGCTCTGGGATAGTGAGTTGGCAAGCCCAGATCACAGGTTGCCAATCCGCCATCCCAGAGCATCAGTGCTATAAATTAAGCTGGCGGTAGAGGAAGCAAGCGGCTGCGGAGCAGAGCCGTATAAACCGATGCTTCCTGTATAAACGCCGGCTCCTGTCACTGGCGGAGCGATACCAAATGCACTCTGCTAGGGACAGCAACAGCCGGTGATACCTGAATGGAAGACTTATTAAAAGGTAAGTTTGTTACTAAAATCACAGACTATATATGGGCATATTTGTTCTGCAAAAGTCCTGGGCTGCTTTCCAAATTGATCCGCACTGAGCCATAGAATTTGGTTTTTCAGATGCGTGGGCGCACCATTAATTCTTAATGGTACCCCCATGCATCCACCAACTGCATGTACATTTGCTCCCACTAAAATGCATGGTTCCGCTCGTGGGGTGCGATTTAAAAACCATGCCAGCACCTTTTTTGTGTGTTTTATGAGCATAGAGCAGCCTATTAAAGAACACAACACATAGGAACATGCAAAAAAGCTGACGCACCTCCTTGTGTAAACAAGCCGTCAGACTGATGTGTCCCAGGATTGTGCACAATTATAAAGGGTGCCTTCATCGAAATAAACACTGGTCTAGAGAAATGTTTGCATGCCATACAGTGAAGGAAAACGTATTTGATCCCCTGCTGATTTGTACATTTGCCCACTGACCTAGAAAGGATCAGTCTGTCATTTGGTAGGTTTATTTTAACAGTGAGAGACACAACAAAAATATCTAGAAAAACGCATTTCAAAAAAGTTTTAAATCGATTTGCCATTTAAGAAATAAGTATTTGATCCCCTATCAATCAGCAAGATTTCTGACTCCCAGGTGTCTTCTATAAAGGCAACGAGCTGAGATTGTGAGCACTCTCCTAAAGGTAGTGCTCCCAATCTCAGCATGTTACCTGTATAAAAAGACATCTGTCCACAGAAGAAAATCAGATTCCAATCTCTCCACCATGGGCAAGACCAAAGAGCTGCCCAAGGATGTCAGGGACAAGATTGTAGACTTACACAAGGCTGGAAGGGGCTACAAGACCATCGCCAAGCAGTTTGGTGAGAGGGTGACAACACGTGGTGCGATTATTCGCAAATGGAAGTAACACAAAATAACTGTCAATCTCCTTCGGTCTGGGGCTCCATACAAGATCTCACCTCATGGAGTTTCAATCAATCAAATTCAATCTCATGATCATGAGAACAGTGAGGGATCAGCCCAGAACTACACGGGAGAATCTTGTCAATGATTTCAAGGCCGCTGGATCCATAGTCACCAAGAAAACAATTGGTAACACTACGCCATGAAGGACTGAAATCCTACAGCGCCTTCTAGGTCCCTGTGCGCAAGAAAGCACATGTACAGCCCAACTGAAGTTTGCCAACGAACATCTGAATGATTCAGAGAACTGTGTGAAAGTACTGTGGTCAGTCAGATGAGACCAAAATCGAGTTCTTTGTCATCAACTCAACTCGCCCCCAAAAACACCATCCCATCCGTCAAACATGGAGGTGGAAACTTTAGACTTTGGAGGTGTTTTTCTGCTAAGGGGACAGGACAACATCACTGCATCAAAATGACGAAGGATGGGGCCATGTACTGTCAAATTTTGGATAAGAACTTCCCTCAGCCAGGGCATTCCAGCAGGACAATGACCCAAAACACACAGCCAAGGCAACAAAGGAGTGGCTCAAGAAGCACATTAAAGGTCCTGGAGTGGCCTAGCCAGTCTCCAGACCTTAATCCCATAGAAAATATGTGGAGGGAGCTGAAGGTTCGAGTTACCAAATGTCCGCCTCAAAACCTTATTGACTTGGAGAGGATCTGCAAAGAGGACAAAAATCCTCCTGAGACATTTGCAAACCTGGTGGCCAACTACAAGAAAGGTCTGGCAGGAGCTGCGGTGGCTCAACGCGATTGGCACTGCGCTGACAAGCCATTCACCTCTGCAGCTAGGGGTTCGGATCACGCTCTCGGCTACATGTGAATTGAGTTTGGTGGTCTCAGCCCGGCTCCCGGTGGGTGTGCTATGCGAGGTAAGCCTGTGCTTAGTACGCCCACCCCCCTCCCACAAAAACCACCACACTTACACGCACTCGAAATTTGGTTAACATCACGCACTTTGACCACGCGGTCTCTAAAAAGAGAGGCGAAGGACTGACGGGGCTGGTTGAGCGGGCTAATCCTCTCACTCCCTTATAGGGAGTCCCTCTGCCCCGTTGGGCTTCAAAGCGGAGCAGGTAGGGCGGGCTGTGTGAGAGGACCCCCTCGCACACCTGCCATTGCCACCCGGGGCATGGAGAAAGGTGGCAGATTGCCTCTGGGGGAGGCCTGCCTACTCCCAACTCCTGCAGTCCGGCTCCTCTCTCGAGTACACGCACAAAATACACTTTAAAAAAAAAAAAGAAAGGTCTGACCTCTGATTGCCAACAAAGGTTTTGCCAAAGTACCAAGTTATGTTTTGCAAAGGGGTCAAATACGAAATGCGTTTTTCTGGATTTTTCGGTTATTCTGTCTCACTGTTAAAATAAACCTACATTCCTCTTCTGGGTGTAATAATCTTGCATGGCTTTGCCTATATTTTCTGATTCTCAACGTGAGTATGTGTGTTTAATCGTTTCAGCAGTTGGTTATTTCGGACTCATTGGTTCATTATATCCGAGTCTGATTACACATCTCTCTCATCTCAGACAGGAGCCGGCCGAAGGGGCATGACCAAAAAAGATCTGCCAATCAACGCTCTCAGCCAATGACAGAGCGCTGATCGGAACATTCTGAGCTCAGCAGGGAGATCGCTGTACCAACATTGGTAGCTCCTCCTGAGCGGTCAGGTTTTTTTTTTGTTCAGCCCACTGGGAGTAGTGTGTACTAGGACTTGGGGTCCTTTCACACTAGCGGACCGTTCGTCCGTTCATTACAAGTCCGTTAACGGACTTGTAATGAATCCCTATGGGATCGCGTCCGTTAGCGGATGGAGCATCCGCTCACGTCCGTCGGGATCCGCTTTTGCGAAGGGAAGAAACCCTATTTTTCTTCCGATCGGCGGAACGGATCAGATGCAGACGGACAGACGGTCCGTCTGCATCCGATCCCCCATAGGGGAGAGCGGAGCAGAGACAGGGCGGTCTCTGCACTGTGTGCGGGGACCGCCCTATCCGCCGACAGCTCAGCAGGGATGACAGAGGATCCCCGCTGAGCTTTGGCGGACACACGGAGCGGACACAGAAACAGTCTGCTCCGTGTGAAAGGACCCTTAAGCTTTCAATAATAAAAAAAAATTGCCTTTACATCAAAAGGAAAGAGAGTTAGAAATACAGGACTGAGAAACACACCACTACACCGATTACTCACCCACAATGACCGGATGCATGAGAAGTTGCCCCACTAGACCACTGATCATCTGTGTTAGAGAGTTCGGAGCAGTCTAGGAGACAAATCAGAGGTAATAAAGATAATAGGCAACATAAACCCAACCTAGCAGACAAATACCAAGGTCATATACACCACTTGAAATGCTTTACCTTCCAAAATATTTGTACTTTTGTGCAACCACTCATAATTCACACACTCCTACTATGAGACAGACCTTACTCGCAAAACCCATATAGCAGGAGCCATTTTGGGGCTAGTACTTTCTGATCCATTCCAGATGGGGAGATGCATGCTTACCACTGTTAAAAGGAGGTAATTGCACCTTACTTCTTTTTGCTCTTGAGCCCTTCGGTATGTAGGATTTGTTGAGCGTTATTTCTATTGCTCCCTTCTTTCTCGCCATAGAACCAAATACCTAGCTTTTCTAACATATTGGTGCATTCAGAATCTGGTGCAGCTGTTCATGGTAGTCAATCATCTTGTAAATTCAGCATGTTCACTTAAAGCGGGGGTTCACCCTAAAAAAAAAATTCTAACATTACAATGAGCTGACCTGTGACACGGACATTATGTTGGTCTTTTTTCGTACATACCGTTTTATCTGTATTTTCCCCCCGGATTCCCCGCGGGAGTGGGCGTTCCTATTCACAGGGTAAGTGATTGACGTTCTTCCGACAGGCGCATACAGCGTGTCACAAGTTGCCAAAAGAAGCCGAACGTCGGTGCGCAGGCGCCGTATAGCGCCATATAAAGCCGACCCAACGTTCGGTTTCTTTCGACAACTCGTGACGCGCTGTATGCGCCGGTCGGAGGAACGTCAATCACTTACCCTGTGAATAGGAACGCCCACTCCCACGGGAAATCCGGGGGGAAAATACAGATAAAACGGTATGTACGAAAAAAAAAGACCAGCATAATGTCCGTGTCACAGGTCAGCTCATTGTAATGTTAGAATTTTTTTTTTAGGGTGAACCCCCGCTTTAAGCCTAGACATAAAAAACTGGAAGCAGATTGGTTTCTATTGCAGAGCTGCACCAGATTTGTGCACCCTGCAGTTTTAGTAAATCTCCCCCTATATGTCAATCATACCATGTATTACAGTTGTATACAGATATTGTTCAAAATATTAATAAATGTATATATCTGTGTTACCAGCACCTTGAAGTTTCCTGAGGAAGTCTGCAAAACGCGTTGGTACAGTATCACTTTACCCCCACCATTCAGTAACATATGTTATACCATCATGCAGTTGCTGGTTTATTTTGATATCATTGTAGTGGGTGGGATACACAAGGTGTTCTGTTCCATCACATGACCATTCTTCGTGGCTGTAATGAATTTCAGTCTTTTGACTGCAGTCTGTTTACCACGTTTTTAATATATAAGGTCTTATAAATTAATGGATTTTTAATATATTAGCGCCTTTTGTCCTTTCCTAAGGTTTTTAGCACCCTGAAAGTTCCAGACTAAAGTTAGTTGTGACATGTCCACTGACATCCGCCGCTATCCGATCTGTGAAATCCAGACTGTTGAACACCCTATTTCATCCGATCTCCCCATAGAGGGGAGCGGGGCATTGACAAGTCCATCTCTGCACGGCGAGTGGAGACGGACCGGTCATCCACCTGCTCAGCGCGGATCAGCAGATCGATCCCCCGCTAAGGAAAACCGAGTTCGTCGGGTGGACCTTCCATGTGAAAAGAGCCCTTAGGGGAATTTTTTCCCTGCTGTAGCAAATTGGATCATGCTTTGCTGGGGTTTTTTCTCTGGATCAACTGTGGGTATAGGATTGTGTATATGTAATTGTATGATTGTTTTTTTTATGTTACTAGGTCGTCAGTAAGGCCCCTTTCACATGGGCGCTCTCCGATCAGGTCCGCCTATCAGTATTTCAAGCGGACCTGATTGGAGCCTTCTTTCATCCCTATGGGGCAATGGATGTCAGTGGTGACATGTCCGCTGACTCCTGCTGCTCTCTGATCCGAGAAATCCAGATGGATGGAAACCCTTTTTTCCCCCATCAGTCTGGCGAATTGCATGAAAACTGACAGGCAGACCGTTTTCACCCAATCCCCCCCATAGAGAACAGCAGGGCTCTGACAGGTCCATCTCTGCACAGTGAGCGATAGACCAACCTGTCATCCGCCTGTTCAGCGAAGCTGGGCAGAAATCCCGTGTGAAAGGATCCCAAGTGCATTAGTTCTCTATACGGGCTGCTTGCTGAACTACAACACCATCCTATGTTATAAAGGTGATGAAAGGGGAAAGTATTTTGTAGCCCTAACACTTTTGTGTGTCTCCATAGATACAGTAACTCAGTGTTGGGACAGATATTGCGTTACCGGAAGGTTCACCATGTGAAGAAAAAAACAAAACAAAAAAAGTCAAAAAAACAAATGCAGTCACCACATCTAAAGACTTGTAATATGCAATATACTGCATTTCATTTTGGTTAAGGTAACATAACAAAATAGCTCACACGCTTGAGTTTATCTGGAGCTCTGAAAAAAAAAAAAAAAAACACCAAACAAACAAGGTAACTTGCCCTTACCGCTGTTCCAGATCCTGCCCCAGGAGACGTCCCTGATCCAGTGGAAGGGGTGGTGGTCGCGGTTCCAGCCTGAGGTGGGTGTGTGGGAGCAGCTGGTCTTGTGAATACAAAACGAGGAGGAGCAGCCTGAAAGCCAGGAATTTGCTGCCCTGTAAACAAATTTGTTAATAAATGTGTAAAGTCCTGGAATAAGTTCATATACTGAGGCAAACAACACTTTTATCATTAAGATCTCGACACTACGATATCAGTGGGAGTAAAGGAAGTACACAGTTTTAAGGGCTAACCTAGTTTTATGGCCATTTGTACCAATCTGAATCTCCCCACTTAAAGTGGAGCTTCAGTCTCCCAACAAACATTGATTATTTTAGTCTTCATGCTACTAGATAAATAGATGGGTAAGTATATCATATTTACTCGTTTTAACCTTTTTTTTTTTTTTTTACATTTCTTCAGTTACTTCCTGGTTTCCTGCCTAGGCAAATTATGTCATACATCCCAGGAGTCTTCAGAAGGAGGGGGAGTAAAGGAGGAGTCCTCTCAGCTAAGCACACTCTCAGGCATGCATCCTCGATCTAAAGGCAGATTCATTCCAGGAAGTAAATGCTACATGAATAATTTGCCTTACTAAGATAGGCACAGCCAGAAGTGCTTATGGGGTTGTTTTTCCAAAGTGATTTCTCAACAAAATAAAAGCATAGAAACGGTTGGGGGAGTTTGCCTTGTATATTAAAAATTAAAGGCGACTGTGTTAGTGCTTCCGTTGGGAGCGCTTCATGCGGTGTACTGAAAGCGTGACTTGCATTGTATTACCCTTTTGTAATAGAATTGTGAACTTTATCTCGGTTATGTTTTTATATTCTGTTAAATGCAATAAAAAAAAAAAAAACATTTGACTGCAAAAATGTATTCAATAGTGTGTTTGGTTTGTGGTACTCAGATGCAGTTAAGATCCGCTTTAAGGTGAGCCCAGTAGTGTCGAGCTGTAAGGCCCCATGAAGATCGGTCTCTTGCCTGAGCTCAGGGCTTGGAACATGCACTAGTGCCCTGTACTCACCTGAGGCAGCAGCCATGGCTTGTTGAGTGATCTGGTGAGAAATAGCCTGCATGAATTCAGGAGGTAATCCAGGCATGTGTATATGCGTGCCACCACCTGCAACACAGAACACCAATTACTAGTACAGAGTTAATGGTGGAGGAAGGAAGGGAAGAAGGGAAGCAGGGAGGGAGGGAAGAAGGGAAGAAGAGAAGAAGGCAAGAAGGGAAGAAGAGAAGAAGAGAAGAAGGCAAGAAGGCAAGAAGGCAAGAAGGCAAGAAGGCAAGAGGGAAGAAGGCAAGAGGGAAGAAGGGAAGAAGGCAAGAGGGAAGAAGGCAAGAGGGAAGAAGGCAAGAGGGAAGAAGGCAAGAAGGGAAGAAGGCAAGAAGGGAAAGAAGGGAAAGAAGGCAAGAGGGAAGAAGGCAAGAGGGAAGAAGGCAAGAGGGAAGAAGGCAAGAGGGAAGAAGGGAAGAAGGCAAGAGGGAAGAAGGCAAGAAGGCAAGAAGGCAAAGAAGGCAAGAGGGAAGAAGGCAAGAGGGAAGAAGGCAAGAGGGAAGAAGGCAAGAGGGAAGAAGGGAAGAAGGCAAGAGGGAAGAAGGGAAGAAGGCAAGAGGGAAGAAGGCAAGAGGGAAGAAGGGAAGAAGGCAAGAGGGAAGAAGGGAAGAAGGCAAGAGGGAAGAAGAGAAGAAGGCAAGAAGGCAAGAAGGCAAGAAGGCAAGAAGGAAGAAGGGAAGAAGGCAAGAGGGAAGAAGGCAAGAGGGAAGAAGGGAAGAAGGCAAGAAGGGAAGAAGGCAAGAAGGGAAGAAGGCAAGAAGGGAAGAAGGCAAGAAGGGAAGAAGGCAAGAAGGCAAGAAGGCAAGAGGGAAGAAGGCAAGAGGGAAGAAGGCAAGAGGGAAGAAGGCAAGAGGGAAGAAGGCAAGAGGGAAGAAGGGAAGAAGGCAAGAGGGAAGAAGGCAAGAGGGAAGAAGGGAAGAAGGCAAGAGGGAAGAAGGCAAGAGGGAAGAAGGCAAGAGGGAAGAAGGGAAGAAGGCAAGAGGGAAGAAGGCAAGAGGGAAGAAGGCAAGAAGGCAAGAAGGCAAGAAGGCAAGAAGGCAAGAGGGAAGAAGGCAAGAGGGAAGAAGGCAAGAGGGAAGAAGGCAAGAGGGAAGAAGGCAAGAGGGAAGAAGGGAAGAAGGCAAGAGGGAAGAAGGCAAGAGGGAAGAAGGGAAGAAGGCAAGAGGGAGGGAGGGAGGGAAGGGAAGAAGGCAAGAGGGAAGAAGGCAAGAAGGGAAAGAAGGCAAGAGGGAAGAAGGGAAAGAAGGCAAGAGGGAAGAAGGCAAGAAGGCAAGAAGGGAAGAAGGCAAGAGGGAAGAAGGCAAGAGGGAAGAAGGCAAGAGGGAAGAAGGCAAGAAGGCAAGAAGGCAAAGAAGGCAAGAAGGGAAAGAAGGCAAGAGGAAAGAAGGCAAGAGGGAAGAAGGCAAGAGGGAAGAAGGCAAGAGGGAAGAAGGCAAGAGGGAAGAAGGCAAGAGGGAAGAAGGCAAGAGGGAAGAAGGGAAGAAGGCAAGAGGGAAGAAGGGAAGAAGGCAAGAGGGAAGAAGGCAAGAGGGAAGAAGGGAAGAAGGCAAGAGGGAAGAAGGGAAGAAGGCAAGAGGGAAGAAGAGAAGAAGGCAAGAAGGCAAGAGGGAAGAAGGCAAGAGGGAAGAAGGCAAGAAGGCAAGAAGGCAAGAAGGCAAGAAGGCAAGAAGGCAAGAAGGGAAGAAGGCAAGAGGGAAGAAGGCAAGAGGGAAGAAGGCAAGAGGGAAGAAGGCAAGAGGGAAGAAGGGAAGAAGGCAAGAGGGAAGAAGGCAAGAGGGAAGAAGGGAAGAAGGCAAGAGGGAAGAAGGCAAGAGGGAAGAAGGCAAGAGGGAAGAAGGCAAGAGGGAAGAAGGCAAGAGGGAAGAAGGCAAGAGGGAAGAAGGGAAGAAGGCAAGAGGGAAGAAGGCAAGAGGGAAGAAGGGAAGAAGGCAAGAAGGCAAGAAGGCAAGAAGGCAAGAAGGGAAGAAGGCAAGAGGGAAGAAGGCAAGAGGGAAGAAGGCAAGAGGGAAGAAGGCAAGAGGGAGGGAGGGAAGAGGGAAGGGAAGAAGGCAAGGGAAAAGAAAGAAGGAAGGAAGGAATGAAAGAGGAAGGAAGGAATGAAAGAGGAAGGAAGGAATGAAAGAGGAAGGAAGGAATGAAAGAGGAAGGAAGGAAGGAAGGAAGGAATGAAAGAGGAAGGAAGGAATGAAAGAGGAAGGAAGGAATGA
This sequence comes from Rana temporaria, assembly GCF_905171775.1. Taxonomy (NCBI): domain Eukaryota; kingdom Metazoa; phylum Chordata; class Amphibia; order Anura; family Ranidae; genus Rana; species Rana temporaria. Next base: position 32,187,073 of record NC_053497.1, on the reverse strand, counting down.
AAGAGGAAGGAAGGAATGAAAGAGGAAGGAAGGAATGAAAGAGGAAGGAAGGAATGAAAGAGGAAGGAAGGAAGGAAAGAGGAAGGAAGGAAGGAAAGAGGAAGGAAGGAAGGAAAGAGGAAGGAAGGAAGGAAAGAGGAAGGAAGGAAGGAAAGAGGAAGGAAGGAATGAAAGAGGAAGGAAGGAATGAAAGAGGAAGGAAGGAATGAAAGAGGAAGGAAGGAATGAAAGAGGAAGGAAGGAATGAAAGAGGAAGGAAGGAATGAAAGAGGAAGGAAGGAAAGAAAGAGGAAGGAAGGAAGGAATGAAAGAGGAAGGAAGGAATGAAAGAGGAAGGAAGGAATGAAAGAGGAAGGAAGGAAGGAAAGAGGAAGGAAGGAATGAAAGAGGAAGGAAGGAAGGAAGGAAGGAATGAAAGAGGAAGGAAGGAAGGAAGGAAGGAAAGAAAGAAAGAAAGAAAGGAAGGAAGGAAGGAAAGAAAGAAAGGAAGGAAAGAAAGAAAGGAAGGAAGGAAGGAAGGAAGGAAAGAAAGAAAGAAAGAAAGAAAGAAAGGAAGGAAGGAAGGAAGGAAGGAAGGAAGGAAGGAAGGAAGGAAGGAAAGAAAGAAAGAAAGAAAAGGAAAGGAAGGAAGGAAGGAAGGAAGGAAGGAAGGAAAGAAAGAGGGAGGGGGGCATAATAAATTATAGGAGGGGGCACTCCAGTTCCATAGCGCCTCCCAGGGGTTTGGCTTATACTGGCTGAACAGAATTATCACTTAGGGGAGGTGCACACTAAACATCGCTAAGCACAAACATTTGTCTCACCTGCTGAGGTTGGTGGAATATTTGACGACCCACCGGGTCCCGACTCTGAAACATAAAAAAATAAATGCACAAAGTTATAACCTGAAGCAAAGTATGGTGATGGATAAAAGGTAGCTAACCAGATCCAAAGTCTAACCAGCTCACCCTGGATATTCATCATCATCATGACTGGCTCCACTGTCTGGTGTGTGATGCGTATAACGCGAGGGTGCGAGGTAGGAGCAGTGGTGGGAGGAGCCTGAGATGGGGTTGACTCCCCAGGAGGAGGGCCCTGGGTGTCACTGGCTCCACGTGCTGTGTCTGAAGTGCTAGTAGCAGTGGCTGAGGTTGCCGTTCCTTCGCTTGTCTGACTAGCATGGGCTCCATTCCCCGTCATTGTCACTGTGGTACCGACATTAATCTGGAAGGAAAACAATTCCACATACAAAATTAGCAAGAAAAAAATAAAATAAAATAATAATAAAAAAAGTAAAAAAAAAGGTAATTGGCTTTACTATAGTGGCCTCTGCTATTTATGTGTACCGTCATTGAAGCTGTTGTGGTAGTGACATTTCAATTAAAAAGGCACAACCAAGTAGGTAATACATATATAAAAAGTTTATTATACATATAGAAAATACATTAAAAATATCCACATTTGAAAAGCCAATACAGAAAAGTTATACAATTCATACTGTACAAATCCAATAGAAAACGGTGTAGAAACTTGGAGATGAAAATCAATCATTCCATGATAATAATTGAATGCAGAAAAGAAGATTTTATTGTACATTTTGTTTCTCCATTTAGTCAGACTTATTGATGCTCCTGAAGAAGCGCAAGGCATGCAACATGTAGAGCCTAGGACATTGTATTCATATCGATCTGCTACATAGCCTCATTTCTGGATTTAATTATCATCATGGAATGATCGTATAACTTTTCTGTATTAAGTTTTCAAATGTGGATATTTATAATGTATTTTTTATATGTATAATAAACTTTTTATATATCCATTACCTACTTGGTTGTGCCTAAAAAGTCCAAGCCTTCTATTCCAAGAATTAATTAATAGGACACGGCACTGATCATTTTAGAAGTATCCACAGGACCAATCTGTGCTGATACAATCAATATTGTTCGACGTTTCAATTAAGGCTTTGTTCACACCTGTCGGCAGGGCATCTGTGCCTGAAAACGTTGATTGCGATACACGTTACATATCGCTGCACACACCGGAAATGAGAAATTATTCCAGCACTGGACCCCTTTCGTAATGCAAAACAGATGACCTATAGGGGCTTTTAAAAGTGGTTGTAAACCCACTTTTCAAAAAAACACAACACCTGAAACACAAATTCATAATGAGAGAGTATGCATAGCATACTCGCTCATTATGTAATGCTCATCTCAGATCGAAGCCCCCACGGCCGTCCTCGTACACCGACATCTCTCCGGGGGGTGGGGGGGGGGTTGTTTACTTCCAGTTACGGCTGTGTGATTGGCCAGAGCCGCAATGGACGTCACTCCCGCGCATGCGCGTGGGAACCGCCAGTCACGGCATGACCTCCTTTAGAAAGAGCACGATCGCCGTTTCCAAAGTGCGCCCTTCATTATTGAAAATATCTCCTAAACCATGGCGGTAAGCCTTAATCTAGGCTTACCTGTAGTAAAAAGTGGTTGTAAAGGGTTTACAACCACTTTAAAGCATCGCCTATGGAAAATATAGGGTACCGACAGGTTTAAGTTTTGACAGGTTGGGTATCCATTTCCTCGGCGCAACCTCAGGTTTTACATTTTACAAAAAAAAATTGTAATTTATTGCATTTTTGTGCCCCTTAATTTTTATTTTACTGCTTTCAAAAAATTTATAATTTTATGTAATCTTCTGGTCTAAAATAATTTTTTTACACGTGTGCAAAAAAGGTTCTGTGAAAGGGTTAAAGGATAAATTCACCTTCAGGAACATGTTACATGTTCTACCCATAAGATTTGTTGGTTAAAAAAAAAAAGAAATCTGGCTCCTAACTTTTTTAGCTGGCTTCTAGAGTCAAGCAAAATTTGTCAAGCCCTGGCTTAGATTTATACTAACCTTAACTCACGTGTTTCGCCCAAAGAGACTAGCCAAGAATGAGGTCCAAATCCCTCTAGCTAGATCCCGGGGAATACAAAGACGATTCTCTTGCAATTGGCTAGAGTGTCTTCCCACTAAATCAAAGCTACTCTGCAGATTCTCCAGGAATCTTTCCAGAAGAGCAGTGATGTCACACCCAGAGATGCAAAAGACAGGGATGAGATCAATATAAAATCTATTTTATTCCTTATGCGTACATTTTGGATTTTATACAGGGGGACAGTATATGCGGACCTTGCTACAAGGTCCACTTAAACAATGTATGTTACAGCCTGTGCGTTAGGCCCCTTTCACACTAACACAACTTGAGTCACGCGATTTTGCTGTGATTTGCACATGATTTCAGGGAATGTCTGTGTAAACTTGAGGTCTATAGACCTCAACTCGCATCAAAGTCAGACCAGGGTAGTACAGGGACTGACTTGAAGTCGCACAGAGATGAACTGTACTCATTGGAAATCATGGGGTACGACTTGTCATGCGACTTTGCAGTCCCAAGTCGTACAAGTGTGAAAGGGGACTTAATGGAACTACAACAGTGAGCGTAGGAGAGGGAGGGAGAGGTGAGGAAAGAAAGAGGGAGCGAGAGTGACCGTGGGGGGCTCGGATTATAATGAAAATGAGGGTCGGATTATAATGAAAATGAGAAGGTAATAGATCATCTCACCTGTATAGGGATGGCTGCCTGCTGGAGCAACATAGGACCTGTGTAGTGTGACATGGGTCGAACCACATGCATGTGGCGAGGTGCCGCCATAGAAAGATTACACCGCAAATCAGACACTGCAACCAAAGCGTTCCCTAGCAGCCGAAGACACTCGCCAACCAGATTTATAATTCGCTGTGCCTGTTCTCGTTCCTCCTATAGAAGCAACACACAGAGACAAAGTCAAAAAGGCTAATGTGACAGCATCTTACATCTAAAATGGAAACAGACAAGATACAGAACACACACACGTACAGATGTGAACCACCCAAGTGTACTCCACTCAAACAAATAGACAGCAGAGATACAATGGAGGGAGAGGATTGGAGCGATGGTGGCGGGTGCAACTGCATAGGAACACGTTACATCCTAAATGTGGGTGTACGGCTGCATTCACACCTGAGCGTAGCGTTTTTGGTTGTTTTTTCCGGCGTTTTGTCGCGCGTTTGCATACAGCGTCGTCCGACGTTTTTGAACTTCAACGTTTTTTATTTTAACCAATAGGAAAAATGATCATCTTTTCATCACTTGTTGCTAGGTTTGTAGATTTTTTTTATCTTCTGCCTGGGTGAAATGTTCTATTGATTAAAGCGTCAAAACGCCCGTAGAAACGCTCGTTGTCGCGCTAGACGCTTGAATCGAGCGTTTCCATTACTTTCTATGGGAATACAAACGTTCTAAAACGCCCAAATCCGCGCGACAAAAAAGGGTCCGGAACTTGTTTGAGCTTCAGGCGTTCGGCGTCAGGCGTTTTGGAGTGGTGATGTGAACCATCTCCATAGAGAATAATGTATTTTTTCCCCTCTAGCGTTTTGGAGCTTCACGATTCAGGCGACAAAACGCTCAGGTGTGAATGCAGCCTAACATGTAACAATCTTTTAAAGGTGAACTTGGCCTTTAAACCAAGGAGCAACAGTTTTAGTTACATTTTCCTAAATCAGTCCTTATCAGTAATAGAAACCAGAGAGGCCAATATGAAAACAAAAACAGCTCCCTCTCCT